>NC_092024.1:2500-25000 GCF_042242105.1 Pempheris klunzingeri
CCCTAACCCTAACCCTAACCCTAACCCTAACCCTAACCCTAACCCTAACCCTAACCCTAACCCTAACCCTAACCCTAACCCTAACCCTAACCCTAACCCTAACCCTAACCCTAACCCTAACCCTAACCCTAACCCTAACCCTAACCCTAACCCTAACCCTAACCCTAACCCTAACCCTAACCCTAACCCTAACCCTAACCCTAACCCTAACCCTAACCCTAACCCTAACCCTAACCCTAACCCTAACCCTAACCCTAACCCTAACCCTAACCCTAACCCTAACCCTAACCCTAACCCTAACCCTAACCCTAACCCTAACCCTAACCCTAACCCTAACCCTAACCCTAACCCTAACCCTAACCCTAACCCTAACCCTAACCCTAACCCTAACCCTAACCCTAACCCTAACCCTAACCCTAACCCTAACCCTAACCCTAACCCTAACCCTAACCCTAACCCTAACCCTAACCCTAACCCTAACCCTAACCCTAACCCTAACCCTAACCCTAACCCTAACCCTAACCCTAACCCTAACCCTAACCCTAACCCTAACCCTAACCCTAACCCTAACCCTAACCCTAACCCTAACCCTAACCCTAACCCTAACCCTAACCCTAACCCTAACCCTAACCCTAACCCTAACCCTAACCCTAACCCTAACCCTAACCCTAACCCTAACCCTAACCCTAACCCTAACCCTAACCCTAACCCTAACCCTAACCCTAACCCTAACCCTAACCCTAACCCTAACCCTAACCCTAACCCTAACCCTAACCCTAACCCTAACCCTAACCCTAACCCTAACCCTAACCCTAACCCTAACCCTAACCCTAACCCTAACCCTAACCCTAACCCTAACCCTAACCCTAACCCTAACCCTAACCCTAACCCTAACCCTAACCCTAACCCTAACCCTAACCCTAACCCTAACCCTAACCCTAACCCTAACCCTAACCCTAACCCTAACCCTAACCCTAACCCTAACCCTAACCCTAACCCTAACCCTAACCCTAACCCTAACCCTAACCCTAACCCTAACCCTAACCCTAACCCTAACCCTAACCCTAACCCTAACCCTAACCCTAACCCTAACCCTAACCCTAACCCTAACCCTAACCCTAACCCTAACCCTAACCCTAACCCTAACCCTAACCCTAACCCTAACCCTAACCCTAACCCTAACCCTAACCCTAACCCTAACCCTAACCCTAACCCTAACCCTAACCCTAACCCTAACCCTAACCCTAACCCTAACCCTAACCCTAACCCTAACCCTAACCCTAACCCTAACCCTAACCCTAACCCTAACCCTAACCCTAACCCTAACCCTAACCCTAACCCTAACCCTAACCCTAACCCTAACCCTAACCCTAACCCTAACCCTAACCCTAACCCTAACCCTAACCCTAACCCTAACCCTAACCCTAACCCTAACCCTAACCCTAACCCTAACCCTAACCCTAACCCTAACCCTAACCCTAACCCTAACCCTAACCCTAACCCTAACCCTAACCCTAACCCTAACCCTAACCCTAACCCTAACCCTAACCCTAACCCTAACCCTAACCCTAACCCTAACCCTAACCCTAACCCTAACCCTAACCCTAACCCTAACCCTAACCCTAACCCTAACCCTAACCCTAACCCTAACCCTAACCCTAACCCTAACCCTAACCCTAACCCTAACCCTAACCCTAACCCTAACCCTAACCCTAACCCTAACCCTAACCCTATGACCGTCACCTCCACCACTACACCATCCAGCAGATCAGTAGGCCCGTGCACCTTATCCTATTTGGACTCCCTAAACCCCAACCCCAACCTAACCCTAACCCTAACCCTAACCCTAACCCTAACCCTAACCCTAACCCTAACCCTAACCCAGTAGCATGTTTCAGGCCTGAAAAAATGGCCTGAAACATGCTCCTAGACACTTTCCAGAGACTCTTTTTCATAGCGCCAACTAGTGGTCACTCACTTTTCCAAAAAACACTCTCCAGAATAGCCTCCAATCCACTCCAAATGGCCTGAAACATGCTCCTAGGCACTTTCCGGAGACTCTTTTTTCCAAAAAACACTTAGTAAAAGTTTCAGTGCTCAGATTTAATAGATCTTAAGTTCATAACTTTGGCTAGGAATGTCACACAGACACCATTCAAGTATGCCTACACTCCCCCTCAGCCAAGCTACCTGACTCTATAATTTCAGCGCCATAGCGCCAACTAGTGGTCACTCACTTTTCCAAAAAACTCAGGTTAGGGTAGCATCCAATCCACTCCAAATGGCCTGAAACTTGCTCCTAGACACTTTCTGGAGACTCTTTTTTCCAAAAAACACTTGGTCAAATTCTCAGTGCTCAGATTTAATAGATCTTAAGTTCATAACTTTGGCTAGGAATGTCACACAGACACCATTCAAGTATGCCTACACTCCCCCTCAGCCAAGCTACCTGACTCTATAATTTCAGCGCCATAGCGCCAACTAGTGGTCACTCACTTTTCCAAAAAACACTCTCCAGGATACCCTCCAATCCACTCCAAATGGCCTGAAACGTGCTCCTAAACACTTTCTGGGGGAACTTTTTGGGAAAAAAACACTTCGGAAAATTTTCACTCCTCCCATTCAAATGTATGGTGAAATTTCAAACGCCTATAACTTTCGAACCGAACCTCCTGGCACTTTGCAAACCACTTCCGCCTGCCATAATTCGGCCCTTCTGAACACGCCAGGCTTGGTCCCGTCTCTCTACGACCTTCCGTTCCGGAGATACAGCCAAAACAAAAAAAAAATTTGCAGTTACGCCCACTTCCCGACGTCACAGCCACTCAGGGGACCCACCAATCGATTCTCCAGCATATCATCCGGGGGGGTAGAGCCCAACTCCAAAACTCTAGGACCCTCGGATCCGGACTTATCGGCTCTTGAAGATTATCATCCGGGTGGATGATATCAGTTTTCATCCTATAACCTAACCCTAACCCTAACCCTAACCCTAACCCTAACCCTAACCCTAACCCTAACCCTAGCGCTTTGCAAACCACTTCCGCCTGCCATAATTCGGCCCTTCTGAACACGCCAGGCTTGGTCCCGTCTCTCTACGACCTTCCCTTCCGGAGATACAACAAAAACAAACTTTTTTTCGCTACTTACGCCCACTTCCCGACGTCACAGCCACTAGGGGGACCCACCAAACGAAAGACAGCCTATGGAAATGGGGGGGTAGGAAAAACCTCAACTCTCTAGCTCACAAGCTTCTTCAGTTACCGGCCAGTCTGAGGATCGCCGTTTCGGCGATCGTGGTTATTACCCCCCTTACCTAACCCTAACCCTAACCCTAACCCTAACCCTAACCCTAACCCCCCTTACCTAACCCTAACCCTAACCCTAACCCTAACCCTAACCCCTAACCCCTAACCCTAACCCTAACCCTAACCCTAACCCTAACCCTCTCTCTACGACCTTCCCTTCCGGAGATACAACAAAAACAAACTTTTTTTCGCTACTTACGCCCACTTCCCGACGTCACAGCCACTAGGGGGACCCACCAAACGAAAGACAGCCTATGTAAATGGGGGGGTAGGAAAAACCTCAACTCTCTAGCTCACAAGCTTCTTCAGTTACCGGCCAGTCTGAGGATCGCCGTTTCGGCGATCGTGGTTATTACCCCCCTTACCTAACCCTAACCCTAACCCTAACCCTAACCCTCTAATCCTGAGTCTAATCCTGAGTCTAATCCTGAGTCTAATCCTGAGTCTAATCCTAATCCTGAGTCTAACCCTAATCCTGAGTCTAACCCTAATCCTGAGTCTAACCCTAGGTCTAAGCTCTCCATCTACAAAACCCTTACCTTAACCACACTCCTTTAGTGCAGCCCTAACCCTAGCAAAAAACACCCTACGGAACACCCTACAATCCACTCCAAAACACCCCCCAGACAACCCTCCAATCAACTCCAAAACACCCCCCAAACAACCCTCCAATCAACTCCAAAACACCCCCCAGATAACCCCCCAATCCACTCCAAATGGCCTCAAATGCACCCCTAGGCACTTCCTGGAAACACCTAGGGACAAAAAACACTTGGGCAAATTTTCAACCACTATAGTCAATGCAACTTTTCAACATAACTCGCCCTAGGAATGTCCCACCAACACCATTCAACCACCCCTAGGCTCCCCTTAAGCCAAGCTACCCGACCCTAGGATTCCAGCTCCACAGCGCCAACTACTGGACGGCCACTTTTACAAAAAACACTCTCCAGGACACCCTCCAATCAACTCCAAATGGCCTGAAACGCGCTCCTAAACACTTTCTAGGGGAACTTTTTTCAAAAAAACACTTAGGAAAATTTCACCTCACTCAACTCTATGGGGAATTTTCAAACGCCTATAACTTTAAAACCACACCTCCTAGCGCTTTGCAAACCACTTCCGCCTGCCATAATTCGGCCCTTCTGAACACGCCAGGCTTGGTCCCGTCTCTCTACGACCTTCCCTTCCGGAGATACAACAAAAACAAACTTTTTTTCGCTACTTACGCCCACTTCCCGACGTCACAGCCACTAGGGGGACCCACCAAACGAAAGACAGCCTATGGAAATGGGGGGGTACCACCCACTTTCAGCTCTCTACCTCCAACGGTTCGGGAGTTATCACCCAAAAACAGGACCATCAAATTTGATGATCGTGGTTATTACCCCCCTTACCTAACCCTAACCCTAACCCTAACCCTAACCCTAATCCTGAGTCTAACCCTTATTACCCCCCTTACCTAACCCTGACCCTAACCCTCTAACCCTAACCCTAACCCTCTAACCCTAACCCTAACCCTAACCCTAACCCTAGCCTGAGTCTAACCCTAGGTCTAAGCTCTCCCTCTACAAAACCCTTACCTTAACCACTCTCCTTTAGTGCAGCCCTAACCCTAGCAAAAAACACCCCAAAATAACCCTACAATCCACTCCAAAACACCCCCCAGACAACCCTCCAATCAACTCCAAAACACCCTCCAAAACACCCCCCAATCCACTCCAAATGGCCTCAAATGCACCCCTAGGCACTTCCTGGAAACACCTAGGGACAAAAAACACTTGGGCAAATTTTCACTCACTATAGTCAATGCAACTTTTCCTCATAACTCGCCCTAGGAATGTCCCACCAACACCATTCAACCACCCCTAGGCTCCCCCTAAGCCAAGCTACTCCACCCTAGGATTGCAGCTCCACAGCGCCAACTACTGCTCACTCACTTTTCCAAAAAACACTCTCCAGGACACCCTCCAATCAACTCCAAATGGCCTGAAACGCGCTCCTAAACACTTTCTGGGGGAACTTTTTTCAAAAAAACACTTTGAAAAATTTCACCTCACTCAACTCTATGGGGAATTTTCAAACGCCTATAACTTTAAAACCACACCTCCTAGCGCTTTGCAAACCACTTCCGCCTGCCATAATTCGGCCCTTCTGAACACGCCAGGCTTGGTCCCGTCTCTCTACGACCTTCCCTTCCGGAGATACAACAAAAACAAACTTTTTTTCGCTACTTACGCCCACTTCCCGACGTCACAGCCACTAGGGGGACCCACCAAACGAAAGACAGCCTATGGAAATGGGGGGGTAGGAAAAACCTCAACACTCTAGCTCACAAGCTTCTTCAGTTACCGGCCAGTCTGAGGATCGCCGTTTCGGCGATCGTGGTTATTACCCCCCTTACCTAACCCTAACCCTAACCCTAACCCTAACCCTAACCCTAACCCTAACCCTAACCCTAACCCTAACCCTAACCCTAACCCTAACCCTAACCCTTATTACCCCCCTTACCTAACCCTAACCCTAACCCTAACCCTAACCCTAACCCTAACCCTAACCCTAAACCCTAACCCTAACCCTAACCCTAACCCTAACCCTAACCCTAACCCTAACCCTAACCCTAACCCTAACCTAACCCTAACCCTAACCCTAACCCTAACCCTAACCCTAACCCTAACCCTAAACCCTAACCCTAACCCTAACCCTAACCCTAACCCTAACCCTAACCCTAACCCTAACCCTAACCCTAACCCTAACCCTAACCTAACCCTAACCCTAACCCTAACCCTAACCCTAACCCTAACCCTAACCCTAACCCTAACCTTAACCCTGGTCCCCCTTCCCCTAACCTTAACCCTGTCCCGTCCCCTTCCCCTTATCCCAAACCTTAACCCTGGTTCCCATTCCTCTTCCCAAACCTTAACCCTTCCCCCTTTCCCTTTTCCTAACCTTAACCCCGCCCCCTTCCCCTTTCCCTAACCTTAACCCTGCTTCCTCTTCTCCCCTCCTCACTCATATTTCGCCGGCTTTCCCATCTCCCCCTCCTGTACCAGGACCTGTTCCCCCACCACTCCACCCCCCCTTTTTATCTCATATCCTCCTTCCTCCCTCTTTCCACTTGAACCCCCCTCCAAGCCCTTCCCCTAACCTTAACCCTTCCTTCCCCAAAACCTAATTCCTCCCACCCCTCTGTTCCCCTAACCACCAGGACCCATTCTTCACCTCCCTCTATCCTCCTTCCTTCCCATCTCCCATCACACTGACACAAACACACACGCTCATACACTTCAACAACTCCCAAACAGGGGGAAGGTCGGCCGGTCCAACACCCTCCACCGAGAACTCCAAAATCATTGGTCCTATGACCTTTGACCCGGAGAACGGGGACCTTTGCTCCCGAGGAGGGAGGGGGAGACCAGAGTGAATTTGGATTCACAGACTTGAGACCGCCATTCCAGGGGGACCTTAATGATCTTGGATTTGAAGGGCCACCGCTGGACGGGCGGCCCCAACTCTAAGCCCACATTTATTTCATTACCAAAATTATTTTGGCATTAATAATTTTTGTTAAAAGTTGTCTCGGTGGGCCACTCTCCCTCTTCCTCCTGCCGTGCTCTGCCTGGGGATTGATCCCGGGTCCCTGGTGTGGATGACCGTCACCTCCACCACTACACCATCCAGCAGATCAGTAGGCCCGTGCACCTTATCCTATTTGGACTCCCTAAACCCCAACCCCAACCTAACCCTAACCCTAACCCTAACCCTAACCCTAACCCTAACCCTAACCCTAACCCTAACCCTAACCCAGTAGCATGTTTCAGGCCTGAAAAAATGGCCTGAAACATGCTCCTAGACACTTTCCAGAGACTCTTTTTCATAGCGCCAACTAGTGGTCACTCACTTTTCCAAAAAACACTCTCCAGAATAGCCTCCAATCCACTCCAAATGGCCTGAAACATGCTCCTAGGCACTTTCCGGAGACTCTTTTTTCCAAAAAACACTTAGTAAAAGTTTCAGTGCTCAGATTTAATAGATCTTAAGTTCATAACTTTGGCTAGGAATGTCACACAGACACCATTCAAGTATGCCTACACTCCCCCTCAGCCAAGCTACCTGACTCTATAATTTCAGCGCCATAGCGCCAACTAGTGGTCACTCACTTTTCCAAAAAACTCAGGTTAGGGTAGCATCCAATCCACTCCAAATGGCCTGAAACTTGCTCCTAGACACTTTCTGGAGACTCTTTTTTCCAAAAAACACTTGGTCAAATTCTCAGTGCTCAGATTTAATAGATCTTAAGTTCATAACTTTGGCTAGGAATGTCACACAGACACCATTCAAGTATGCCTACACTCCCCCTCAGCCAAGCTACCTGACTCTATAATTTCAGCGCCATAGCGCCAACTAGTGGTCACTCACTTTTCCAAAAAACACTCTCCAGGATACCCTCCAATCCACTCCAAATGGCCTGAAACGTGCTCCTAAACACTTTCTGGGGGAACTTTTTGGGAAAAAAACACTTCGGAAAATTTTCACTCCTCCCATTCAAATGTATGGTGAAATTTCAAACGCCTATAACTTTCGAACCGAACCTCCTGGCACTTTGCAAACCACTTCCGCCTGCCATAATTCGGCCCTTCTGAACACGCCAGGCTTGGTCCCGTCTCTCTACGACCTTCCGTTCCGGAGATACAGCCAAAACAAAAAAAAAATTTGCAGTTACGCCCACTTCCCGACGTCACAGCCACTCAGGGGACCCACCAATCGATTCTCCAGCATATCATCCGGGGGGGTAGAGCCCAACTCCAAAACTCTAGGACCCTCGGATCCGGACTTATCGGCTCTTGAAGATTATCATCCGGGTGGATGATATCAGTTTTCATCCTATAACCTAACCCTAACCCTAACCCTAACCCTAACCCTAACCCTAACCCTAACCCTAACCCTAACCCTAGCGCTTTGCAAACCACTTCCGCCTGCCATAATTCGGCCCTTCTGAACACGCCAGGCTTGGTCCCGTCTCTCTACGACCTTCCCTTCCGGAGATACAACAAAAACAAACTTTTTTTCGCTACTTACGCCCACTTCCCGACGTCACAGCCACTAGGGGGACCCACCAAACGAAAGACAGCCTATGGAAATGGGGGGGTAGGAAAAACCTCAACTCTCTAGCTCACAAGCTTCTTCAGTTACCGGCCAGTCTGAGGATCGCCGTTTCGGCGATCGTGGTTATTACCCCCCTTACCTAACCCTAACCCTAACCCTAACCCTAACCCTAACCCTAACCCCCCTTACCTAACCCTAACCCTAACCCTAACCCTAACCCTAACCCCTAACCCCTAACCCTAACCCTAACCCTAACCCTAACCCTAACCCTCTCTCTACGACCTTCCCTTCCGGAGATACAACAAAAACAAACTTTTTTTCGCTACTTACGCCCACTTCCCGACGTCACAGCCACTAGGGGGACCCACCAAACGAAAGACAGCCTATGTAAATGGGGGGGTAGGAAAAACCTCAACTCTCTAGCTCACAAGCTTCTTCAGTTACCGGCCAGTCTGAGGATCGCCGTTTCGGCGATCGTGGTTATTACCCCCCTTACCTAACCCTAACCCTAACCCTAACCCTAACCCTCTAATCCTGAGTCTAATCCTGAGTCTAATCCTGAGTCTAATCCTGAGTCTAATCCTAATCCTGAGTCTAACCCTAATCCTGAGTCTAACCCTAATCCTGAGTCTAACCCTAGGTCTAAGCTCTCCATCTACAAAACCCTTACCTTAACCACACTCCTTTAGTGCAGCCCTAACCCTAGCAAAAAACACCCTACGGAACACCCTACAATCCACTCCAAAACACCCCCCAGACAACCCTCCAATCAACTCCAAAACACCCCCCAAACAACCCTCCAATCAACTCCAAAACACCCCCCAGATAACCCCCCAATCCACTCCAAATGGCCTCAAATGCACCCCTAGGCACTTCCTGGAAACACCTAGGGACAAAAAACACTTGGGCAAATTTTCAACCACTATAGTCAATGCAACTTTTCAACATAACTCGCCCTAGGAATGTCCCACCAACACCATTCAACCACCCCTAGGCTCCCCTTAAGCCAAGCTACCCGACCCTAGGATTCCAGCTCCACAGCGCCAACTACTGGACGGCCACTTTTACAAAAAACACTCTCCAGGACACCCTCCAATCAACTCCAAATGGCCTGAAACGCGCTCCTAAACACTTTCTAGGGGAACTTTTTTCAAAAAAACACTTAGGAAAATTTCACCTCACTCAACTCTATGGGGAATTTTCAAACGCCTATAACTTTAAAACCACACCTCCTAGCGCTTTGCAAACCACTTCCGCCTGCCATAATTCGGCCCTTCTGAACACGCCAGGCTTGGTCCCGTCTCTCTACGACCTTCCCTTCCGGAGATACAACAAAAACAAACTTTTTTTCGCTACTTACGCCCACTTCCCGACGTCACAGCCACTAGGGGGACCCACCAAACGAAAGACAGCCTATGGAAATGGGGGGGTACCACCCACTTTCAGCTCTCTACCTCCAACGGTTCGGGAGTTATCACCCAAAAACAGGACCATCAAATTTGATGATCGTGGTTATTACCCCCCTTACCTAACCCTAACCCTAACCTAACCCTAACCCTAACCCTAACCCTAACCCTAACCCTAACCCTAACCCTAAACCCTAACCCTAACCCTAACCCTAACCCTAACCCTAACCCTAACCCTAACCCTAACCCTAACCCTAACCCTAACCCTAACCTAACCCTAACCCTAACCCTAACCCTAACCCTAACCCTAACCCTAACCCTAACCCTAACCTTAACCCTGGTCCCCCTTCCCCTAACCTTAACCCTGTCCCGTCCCCTTCCCCTTATCCCAAACCTTAACCCTGGTTCCCATTCCTCTTCCCAAACCTTAACCCTTCCCCCTTTCCCTTTTCCTAACCTTAACCCCGCCCCCTTCCCCTTTCCCTAACCTTAACCCTGCTTCCTCTTCTCCCCTCCTCACTCATATTTCGCCGGCTTTCCCATCTCCCCCTCCTGTACCAGGACCTGTTCCCCCACCACTCCACCCCCCCTTTTTATCTCATATCCTCCTTCCTCCCTCTTTCCACTTGAACCCCCCTCCAAGCCCTTCCCCTAACCTTAACCCTTCCTTCCCCAAAACCTAATTCCTCCCACCCCTCTGTTCCCCTAACCACCAGGACCCATTCTTCACCTCCCTCTATCCTCCTTCCTTCCCATCTCCCATCACACTGACACAAACACACACGCTCATACACTTCAACAACTCCCAAACAGGGGGAAGGTCGGCCGGTCCAACACCCTCCACCGAGAACTCCAAAATCATTGGTCCTATGACCTTTGACCCGGAGAACGGGGACCTTTGCTCCCGAGGAGGGAGGGGGAGACCAGAGTGAATTTGGATTCACAGACTTGAGACCGCCATTCCAGGGGGACCTTAATGATCTTGGATTTGAAGGGCCACCGCTGGACGGGCGGCCCCAACTCTAAGCCCACATTTATTTCATTACCAAAATTATTTTGGCATTAATAATTTTTGTTAAAAGTTGTCTCGGTGGGCCACTCTCCCTCTTCCTCCTGCCGTGCTCTGCCTGGGGATTGATCCCGGGTCCCTGGTGTGGATGACCGTCACCTCCACCACTACACCATCCAGCAGATCAGTAGGCCCGTGCACCTTATCCTATTTGGACTCCCTAAACCCCAACCCCAACCTAACCCTAACCCTAACCCTAACCCTAACCCTAACCCTAACCCTAACCCTAACCCTAACCCTAACCCAGTAGCATGTTTCAGGCCTGAAAAAATGGCCTGAAACATGCTCCTAGACACTTTCCAGAGACTCTTTTTCATAGCGCCAACTAGTGGTCACTCACTTTTCCAAAAAACACTCTCCAGAATAGCCTCCAATCCACTCCAAATGGCCTGAAACATGCTCCTAGGCACTTTCCGGAGACTCTTTTTTCCAAAAAACACTTAGTAAAAGTTTCAGTGCTCAGATTTAATAGATCTTAAGTTCATAACTTTGGCTAGGAATGTCACACAGACACCATTCAAGTATGCCTACACTCCCCCTCAGCCAAGCTACCTGACTCTATAATTTCAGCGCCATAGCGCCAACTAGTGGTCACTCACTTTTCCAAAAAACTCAGGTTAGGGTAGCATCCAATCCACTCCAAATGGCCTGAAACTTGCTCCTAGACACTTTCTGGAGACTCTTTTTTCCAAAAAACACTTGGTCAAATTCTCAGTGCTCAGATTTAATAGATCTTAAGTTCATAACTTTGGCTAGGAATGTCACACAGACACCATTCAAGTATGCCTACACTCCCCCTCAGCCAAGCTACCTGACTCTATAATTTCAGCGCCATAGCGCCAACTAGTGGTCACTCACTTTTCCAAAAAACACTCTCCAGGATACCCTCCAATCCACTCCAAATGGCCTGAAACGTGCTCCTAAACACTTTCTGGGGGAACTTTTTGGGAAAAAAACACTTCGGAAAATTTTCACTCCTCCCATTCAAATGTATGGTGAAATTTCAAACGCCTATAACTTTCGAACCGAACCTCCTGGCACTTTGCAAACCACTTCCGCCTGCCATAATTCGGCCCTTCTGAACACGCCAGGCTTGGTCCCGTCTCTCTACGACCTTCCGTTCCGGAGATACAGCCAAAACAAAAAAAAAATTTGCAGTTACGCCCACTTCCCGACGTCACAGCCACTCAGGGGACCCACCAATCGATTCTCCAGCATATCATCCGGGGGGGTAGAGCCCAACTCCAAAACTCTAGGACCCTCGGATCCGGACTTATCGGCTCTTGAAGATTATCATCCGGGTGGATGATATCAGTTTTCATCCTATAACCTAACCCTAACCCTAACCCTAACCCTAACCCTAACCCTAACCCTAACCCTAACCCTAACCCTAGCGCTTTGCAAACCACTTCCGCCTGCCATAATTCGGCCCTTCTGAACACGCCAGGCTTGGTCCCGTCTCTCTACGACCTTCCCTTCCGGAGATACAACAAAAACAAACTTTTTTTCGCTACTTACGCCCACTTCCCGACGTCACAGCCACTAGGGGGACCCACCAAACGAAAGACAGCCTATGGAAATGGGGGGGTAGGAAAAACCTCAACTCTCTAGCTCACAAGCTTCTTCAGTTACCGGCCAGTCTGAGGATCGCCGTTTCGGCGATCGTGGTTATTACCCCCCTTACCTAACCCTAACCCTAACCCTAACCCTAACCCTAACCCTAACCCCCCTTACCTAACCCTAACCCTAACCCTAACCCTAACCCTAACCCCTAACCCCTAACCCTAACCCTAACCCTAACCCTAACCCTAACCCTCTCTCTACGACCTTCCCTTCCGGAGATACAACAAAAACAAACTTTTTTTCGCTACTTACGCCCACTTCCCGACGTCACAGCCACTAGGGGGACCCACCAAACGAAAGACAGCCTATGTAAATGGGGGGGTAGGAAAAACCTCAACTCTCTAGCTCACAAGCTTCTTCAGTTACCGGCCAGTCTGAGGATCGCCGTTTCGGCGATCGTGGTTATTACCCCCCTTACCTAACCCTAACCCTAACCCTAACCCTAACCCTCTAATCCTGAGTCTAATCCTGAGTCTAATCCTGAGTCTAATCCTGAGTCTAATCCTAATCCTGAGTCTAACCCTAATCCTGAGTCTAACCCTAATCCTGAGTCTAACCCTAGGTCTAAGCTCTCCATCTACAAAACCCTTACCTTAACCACACTCCTTTAGTGCAGCCCTAACCCTAGCAAAAAACACCCTACGGAACACCCTACAATCCACTCCAAAACACCCCCCAGACAACCCTCCAATCAACTCCAAAACACCCCCCAAACAACCCTCCAATCAACTCCAAAACACCCCCCAGATAACCCCCCAATCCACTCCAAATGGCCTCAAATGCACCCCTAGGCACTTCCTGGAAACACCTAGGGACAAAAAACACTTGGGCAAATTTTCAACCACTATAGTCAATGCAACTTTTCAACATAACTCGCCCTAGGAATGTCCCACCAACACCATTCAACCACCCCTAGGCTCCCCTTAAGCCAAGCTACCCGACCCTAGGATTCCAGCTCCACAGCGCCAACTACTGGACGGCCACTTTTACAAAAAACACTCTCCAGGACACCCTCCAATCAACTCCAAATGGCCTGAAACGCGCTCCTAAACACTTTCTAGGGGAACTTTTTTCAAAAAAACACTTAGGAAAATTTCACCTCACTCAACTCTATGGGGAATTTTCAAACGCCTATAACTTTAAAACCACACCTCCTAGCGCTTTGCAAACCACTTCCGCCTGCCATAATTCGGCCCTTCTGAACACGCCAGGCTTGGTCCCGTCTCTCTACGACCTTCCCTTCCGGAGATACAACAAAAACAAACTTTTTTTCGCTACTTACGCCCACTTCCCGACGTCACAGCCACTAGGGGGACCCACCAAACGAAAGACAGCCTATGGAAATGGGGGGGTACCACCCACTTTCAGCTCTCTACCTCCAACGGTTCGGGAGTTATCACCCAAAAACAGGACCATCAAATTTGATGATCGTGGTTATTACCCCCCTTACCTAACCCTAACCCTAACCCTAACCCTAACCCTAATCCTGAGTCTAACCCTTATTACCCCCCTTACCTAACCCTGACCCTAACCCTCTAACCCTAACCCTAACCCTCTAACCCTAACCCTAACCCTAACCCTAACCCTAGCCTGAGTCTAACCCTAGGTCTAAGCTCTCCCTCTACAAAACCCTTACCTTAACCACTCTCCTTTAGTGCAGCCCTAACCCTAGCAAAAAACACCCCAAAATAACCCTACAATCCACTCCAAAACACCCCCCAGACAACCCTCCAATCAACTCCAAAACACCCTCCAAAACACCCCCCAATCCACTCCAAATGGCCTCAAATGCACCCCTAGGCACTTCCTGGAAACACCTAGGGACAAAAAACACTTGGGCAAATTTTCACTCACTATAGTCAATGCAACTTTTCCTCATAACTCGCCCTAGGAATGTCCCACCAACACCATTCAACCACCCCTAGGCTCCCCCTAAGCCAAGCTACTCCACCCTAGGATTGCAGCTCCACAGCGCCAACTACTGCTCACTCACTTTTCCAAAAAACACTCTCCAGGACACCCTCCAATCAACTCCAAATGGCCTGAAACGCGCTCCTAAACACTTTCTGGGGGAACTTTTTTCAAAAAAACACTTTGAAAAATTTCACCTCACTCAACTCTATGGGGAATTTTCAAACGCCTATAACTTTAAAACCACACCTCCTAGCGCTTTGCAAACCACTTCCGCCTGCCATAATTCGGCCCTTCTGAACACGCCAGGCTTGGTCCCGTCTCTCTACGACCTTCCCTTCCGGAGATACAACAAAAACAAACTTTTTTTCGCTACTTACGCCCACTTCCCGACGTCACAGCCACTAGGGGGACCCACCAAACGAAAGACAGCCTATGGAAATGGGGGGGTAGGAAAAACCTCAACACTCTAGCTCACAAGCTTCTTCAGTTACCGGCCAGTCTGAGGATCGCCGTTTCGGCGATCGTGGTTATTACCCCCCTTACCTAACCCTGACCCTAACCCTCTAACCCTAACCCTAACCCTCTAACCCTAACCCTAACCCTAACCCTAACCCTAGCCTGAGTCTAACCCTAGGTCTAAGCTCTCCCTCTACAAAACCCTTACCTTAACCACTCTCCTTTAGTGCAGCCCTAACCCTAGCAAAAAACACCCCAAAATAACCCTACAATCCACTCCAAAACACCCCCCAGACAACCCTCCAATCAACTCCAAAACACCCTCCAAAACACCCCCCAATCCACTCCAAATGGCCTCAAATGCACCCCTAGGCACTTCCTGGAAACACCTAGGGACAAAAAACACTTGGGCAAATTTTCACTCACTATAGTCAATGCAACTTTTCCTCATAACTCGCCCTAGGAATGTCCCACCAACACCATTCAACCACCCCTAGGCTCCCCCTAAGCCAAGCTACTCCACCCTAGGATTGCAGCTCCACAGCGCCAACTACTGCTCACTCACTTTTCCAAAAAACACTCTCCAGGACACCCTCCAATCAACTCCAAATGGCCTGAAACGCGCTCCTAAACACTTTCTGGGGGAACTTTTTTCAAAAAAACACTTTGAAAAATTTCACCTCACTCAACTCTATGGGGAATTTTCAAACGCCTATAACTTTAAAACCACACCTCCTAGCGCTTTGCAAACCACTTCCGCCTGCCATAATTCGGCCCTTCTGAACACGCCAGGCTTGGTCCCGTCTCTCTACGACCTTCCCTTCCGGAGATACAACAAAAACAAACTTTTTTTCGCTACTTACGCCCACTTCCCGACGTCACAGCCACTAGGGGGACCCACCAAACGAAAGACAGCCTATGGAAATGGGGGGGTAGGAAAAACCTCAACACTCTAGCTCACAAGCTTCTTCAGTTACCGGCCAGTCTGAGGATCGCCGTTTCGGCGATCGTGGTTATTACCCCCCTTACCTAACCCTAACCCTAACCCTAACCCTAACCCTAACCCTAACCCTAACCTAACCCTAACCCTAACCCTAACCCTAACCCTAACCCTAACCCTAACCAACCCAAACCTAACCCTAACCCTAACCACTCCTCCCCTATGCCTAACCTTAACCCCTCCTAACCCCTCCCCCCACCCCCCACCCCTGTGAGGCAGGCCTCTCTGAGGTAGCCTGCCCCCCCCACCCCTCCTCCTTCCTTTCTCCCATCCCTACAACTAACCCCGCCCTACCCTAACCCTAACCACTCCTCCCCTACGCCTCACCTTAACCCCTCCTAACCCCTCCCCCCACCCCCCACCCCTGTGAGGCAGGCCCCTCTGAGGTAGCCTGCCCCCCCCTTCCCCCCTCCCTCCCCATGTTTGTCTGTCTGTCTTTTTTATTAATTTCCCCCTCCTTTCTTTCTTTTCCTCCCCCTCCTTTTCTGATTTTATTTCAAAAACCCAGGCCTCCGGGGAGCAGCCAAGGACTGCACCAGCCCTGTGGCCAGTGCATACCCAGCACCCCTTCGGGGGCGCTGGGAAGATCCAGAACCTAACCCTAACCCTAACCCTGTTATCACCCAAAAACAGGACCATCAAATTTGATGATCGTGGTTATTACCCCCCTTACCTAACCCTAACCCTAACCCTAACCCTAACCCTAACACCTAGGGACAAAAAACACTTGGGCAAATTTTCACTCACTATAGTCAATGCAACTTTTCCTCATAACTCGCCCTAGGAATGTCCCACCAACACCATTCAACCACCCCTAGGCTCCCCTTAAGCCAAGCTACCCCACCCTAGGATTGCAGCTCCACAGCGCCAACTACTGGACGGCCACTTTTCCAAAAAACACTCTCCAGGACACCCTCCAATCAACTCCAAATGGCCTGAAACGCGCTCCTAAACACTTTCTGGGGGAACTTTTTTCAAAAAAACACTTTGAAAAATTTCACCTCACTCAACTCTATGGGGAATTTTCAAACGCCTATAACTTTAAAACCACACCTCCTAGCGCTTTGCAAACCACTTCCGCCTGCCATAATTCGGCCCTTCTGAACACGCCAGGCTTGGTCCCGTCTCTCTACGACCTTCCCTTCCGGAGATACAACAAAAACAAACTTTTTTTCGCTACTTACGCCCACTTCCCGACCTCACAGCCACTAGGGGGACCCACCAAACGAAAGACAGCCTATGGAAATGGGGGGGTACCACCCACTTTCACCTCTCTACCTCCAACGGTTCGGGAGTTATCACCCAAAAACAGGACCATCAAATTTGATGATCGTGGTTATTACCCCCCTTACCTAACCCTAACCCTAACCCTAATATTGCCAAAATCAGGCCCATCATATCCACTGATGATGCAGAAACATTGGTCCATGCATTTGTCACTTCTAGGTTGGACTATTGTAACTCATTATTATCAGGCTGCCCCAATAAGTCGTTAAAGACTCTCCAGCTGGTCCAGAACGCTGCTGCTCCTGTTCTGACGAGAACTAAAAGAAGAGAGCATCTTTCTCCTGTACTGGCTTCTCTTCACTGGCTTCCAGTAAAATCTAGAATAGAGTTTAAAATCCTTCTCCTCACCTACAAGGCTCTTAAGGGTCAGGCCCCATCATATCTTAAAGAGCTTATAGTACCGTACTACCCCACTAGAGCACTGCGCTCCCAGAATGCAGGTCTACTGGTGGTTCCCAAAGTCTCCAAAAGTAGTGCAGGAGGCAGAGCCTTCAGCTATCAGGCTCCTCTCCTGTGGAATCTCCTTCCAGTTTTGGTTCGGGGGGCAGACACCCTCTCTACATTTAAGACTAGACTAAAAACCTTCCTTTTTGACAAAGCATATAGTTCAGGGCTGGATCAGGCCTTAGATCAGCCACTAGTTATGCTGCTACAGGCTTAGACTGCCGGGGGACTCCTATGGTGCACTGAGCTCCTCTATTCTCTCTCCTCCTCTTCCTCTCCATCGTTATGTCTCATGTCAGTCAAATGTCTGCCTCTAACTTGCTATCTTCCCCGGAGCCTTTCTGTGCTTTCTCATCTCTCAGGTTCCTGTAGATCCTGGTCCTGGCCCTGCTGATGTGGTTCCCTGGTTCCTATGGATCCTGGTCCTGGTTCTGCTGATGTGGTTCCCTGGTTCCTATGGATCCTGGTCCTGGCCCCGCTGATGTGGTTCTCCACCAGCCAATGGATGTGCGTCTGTCCAAGGCTCCAGCCTGTCCGTCCTTGGGAGCTGGATCTCTCCTTCACTGTGGTGCTCCCGGAGGTTTCTCTTTTCCCACTGGATTTTTTGAGTTTTTCCTTCCCGAAGAAGGAGGGTCATAAAGGGCAGGTGATGCCTCGGACGGATCCATCGGACTGATCCATTGGCCTCATCGACTGCTGGACTCTTTATTAGATTGTTCGTTAGCTTACACTTCTTGTTTATTTCAGTGAACTTTGTAAAGCACTGTGAGACTCTGTTGTGATATTGGGCTATACAAAATAAATTGAATTGAATTGAAATTGAATTTTAAATTACATATATATTCTCTTTATCTATCCTATCTGGTTTTTACTAACTATACGTTATTCTAGAGCAGAACCACCTGTTCCCATGTGGAGTGTAAAACTGGAGTTGAACAGGTAATGGGGGACACAGGATTCAAACCGTGATTGTCCACCCAAATTTTGGAAGCCTGTTTCCATTTATAGCAACAACACCACATCAAATATGCGATTTGGCCGAGTGGTTAAGGCCATGGACTAATACTTGTAGTCATCGCACAGCAGCAGCAGCATCGATACGCACATCACCAAATACAGAAAATTGCTGTGTGCATTGTAGGCACGTGGCACAGCCGCGGTTAGTGCATTAATCACTGAAATATTTCTACAGGACAGGATCAGACAGCACGGATCTGAAACTGACTGTCAGGGGTTTTGCTGTTAAACATGTTCCAAATGTTTTCCTCCAATAAAGCATTTGGAAGATGGAAGTTGTCCTCAGGATGAGACCAACCCCATCACAGCTGGACATAGAAAAAGAGATGTGTGTATATAAGGGAGGAAGAACCCCACCACCTCCCCAGACCTCCACCCACAGAGCAGAACCTCTGCTATGCCAGACTGGAGATCAGCCACCTTAGGCAGCAGTTCTCCAGCAGATGGCAGCAGACTTGGCCTCTGCCAAAGCAGCTATCCTCCAGCTAGAAGGGAGCAGTCTGACTTCTGTGCTCTACATGACTGGAGGTCACCTGCTGGGTGCAGGAGTGCCCAGTGTGCTGAAGATGCAGCACACTGGGCCTCTCTGCAGTAGCAGCTGATCTGATCAGCCTGGAGCAGAAGCTCAGACTGGCAAGCTCAGAACCTTAGAGCCGTCCAGCTTTCTCCTCTGTGGGAGGAGGTCTGAAGCTGGAAGCTCACCGTGGGTCCTATTTACAAACTTCTGTCCCCACACTGGACATGTCATCAGTATGATGTCACATTCTGTATTATGACACACACAGTATGATGTCACATACAGTACTTTACTGTGTATTTGATATTCAGAATCAGAATCAGAATCAGAATTACTTTAATATTACACACAGCTCCAAAAGAATAAGAATAAGAATACACTTCAAACACAAAGTAAAATATAAATATATAAAAGTATGAATTAAAAAAAAAGATGTATTAAAAATTATTATTACAAATTATTACACAGAGGTAAATTACTGCACCAGGTGAGTCCAGAGTCTCATAATAATAATAACAATAATACCACTACTAATAATACTACTGATAAAAATATATAACAACATGCACAATCATAGTAAGGCGCTGTACTATATAATACCAATAATACTACTACCACTACTACTACCACCAACAATAATATATAACAACATGTACACTCAGAGTGAGAAGATGTATTATATAATACTAATAATACTACCACTACTACTACTACTACCAACAATAACACATAACAACATGTACACTCAGAGTGAGAAGATGTATTATATAATACTAATAATACTACCACTACTACTACTACCACCAACAATAACACATACGCTCTGGCCCTTCCTATAAAGGGCATCAATGTTTAATTCAATTGTTTAATGTGGTTTGGATGTTTTTATTCCCACCCTTTGGAGGTGGGTTTCTTCCTGCGGTAGTCACCTCTCCTGGTTAAACCTCAGGCTCACTTTGGCTTCTTTAAGACTTCAGGTCTTCCAAATGATTAAAAATGTACACTTAAGAGGAAGAAATTAACTGAAACAGGTTCAGTCACCACCTTGTAATTAAAACAGTTATTAAAACAATATTCCAGTTAATACCAAACAACATAACATAATAACAATATTCAGATAGTAATATTTCAAAATGTAAAATAAATGTATTATTATCTATTTGATCTATTTTTGAGAGAATGAAAGAATTGCATGAAATCAGGTCACATCTTTGTAATTCTGTTTTTAACCAAAATTAAACATAAATGTCAGGAATGAACTATTTTTAAAATCAATTTGTTGGCGGTGACATGATGAAGACCAGCATGCAGTAACTTTCTCGTGGCCTCTTTTACATCCTGACAGTTGAGAAATCTACTTTTTTAAAGCAAAAGATCCTTCTGTCTATTTCAGGACAATACAAATGAACTTCAATTATTTTCTATACTGAATCCTTGAACAGTAGACGAGTGAATGATTTGTCCTGTTCCTTTATTATTTTAATCCAGATGTCTAACCTGGTTGTTCCTGCAGTGTGGACACTTGCTGCAGGCTTCCCTGAACCCTCCCTGCCTGGCATGCAGAGATTCTCCTCCTCCTCCAGTAGTCACGGTCTCTCGGGTGGACGGACACATCACACTGCAACAATACACACAGTCCTGTTAGACTGAGGGTCTGCACGTCCCGTAAAAGCAACAAGTGGCATCGAATCATGATTTCATCATTTCCAGTGGAAAACTTTGTGAAATTCCATAGAATCAAAAGAACCTTTTCACCAAGGACCTCTGCTGTCCCCCAAAAGGCCCCAGAGCACTACTGAGCTGCATGGCTCAGATGAACATCCATACCTCACACTCTCTGTGCAGTGTCAGCTGTGTTTCTATGCTGGAATACTAACACATGTTGTTTCACATCTACGTTGTGGTAACACAATCATTGAACAATATATAACATGTAAACACAACACTGAAGGTCAATCAATCCCTGCAAATCCTCCACAGACTAAAGTCTGTATGGTCTGGAAGAGGGAGAGACTTCTTTTATTTTATGTGGACATGATGAGAATGTTTGGACTGCCCGTAGGAGACCGCAGGTCTGTGTATCAAGCAGGAAAATGTCCATTCATAGTTCTTCCACCAGACATAGAATTTGTTGGAGAAGCTTCTTCAAACTGAGGAGAAAGTCAAGTTTCAGGTTAGTTTGTGTCTGAGAGTCAGAGAGAAGCTGCAGGACCTTTTTATACAGGACCTGTAGAGCTGATTCCAGAACTGATTTAGTGCAATGTTATCAATACAAATACATCCAGGGTAGCTCCTGTTCTTCACTTCTTATGTGTGAGTTGTTGTGGCCGAGTGGTAAAGGCGATGGACTCGAAATCCATTGGGGTCTCCCCGCGCAGGTTCGAATCCTGCCGACAACGAGCTGATGTTAATATACTTAATGCTAGATATGGTACATTTCCACATGTAAGTTGGCTATGATGATTAATAAGACAACACTATGCTTATGTTCAGAGAGGAAAGCTTTGAAAGGAATTATTAAGTACATAAATAGACTAATGACCCTAATAATGCACCAACTGTCTCACCTGCTTTAACACCCACAATGTTGTTTAAGATGTTCTGTGTGGTCACGGTGATTTAGGAATATGCAACATGTGAACACACCTTTGAACAAATGAGGGTCTTAAAGCAGATTTTGATACAGATGCCCTCCTGGAGAGAGGGCCTCAAAGTCAGGTAACAAAGGCCCTTATCATGTCAGTAGGTATCATGTTCCCAAATACATTTCTAATTAAATCCATGTAAGAAGGCATCCTATATAAAAAAATGAGATTAAAATGACAAAGATTATTGAAATAATTTCTAAGCATGGAGAGCGACAGTGGAGAGAGAATAGAAGCACCGTACAGGACATCATAAGATCACATTGTCAGGTACTAAATAAAACCTGCTGCACAGACGCACATAATACAGTACATTCAAAGCAATGTTATTGGAAATAATAATAATAATAATAATAATATTAAAGCTGCAAGCAGCGTTGGAAGGCCCTCGCACCTCTGCGCACGTTGGGCTGTGCGGCGGCTTTGTCCCGTTGCTGGACTCTGACCCTTCCATGCAGTTCAGAATTTTCATGTATTTTGGACAGTGCATGAAGGAGTTACATGTCACTTCCTGTGTCCCCTATGTGGTGCTAGAGAACAGTCACTAATCACATCCTGTATTCCAGTATATGAAGTGTTGACTACGCTGTGAAAATTTCATGCAAATCAAATGATCATTGCCATAGACGTGTTACTTCCTGTTTCCACCAGGTGGCGCAATGAGTGTAGTTCTACATGTACGTGTTCAGCAGACCCTCTTCTCTCCAC
>NC_092024.1:30000-112500 GCF_042242105.1 Pempheris klunzingeri
TTATCAACTCTCCATTCAACTCAATGGAGGAGTGGTGAGAACCTTGGAGGGAGAGACACTGATTGGCTGAGAGATTCTCTCCCAGAATTCTAGAGGAACAAGAAGCAGAGAAATACAACTTTTTAACCTTTTTTACACTTCCAAATCACCAATAAAGTCATTTACAACTACTTTCTTTGTGTATTTATTAATAAAAAAACAAACAAAACAAAATCCAGTCAGACAGTTATTTTGACCCGCACAGACTCTCCACCCCCATCTCGGCCTCCATTCATATCCCTGGAAAAATGGAGTACGCTAATAACACGTTATTAACAATGTTTATAGACTCCTAGGACCAAAAACAAATCTCTAATACGAGAAAAATACATAAAAAGATACACAAAAATTAAAATGAGGGATATAACTCACTGAGATAATTCTTGTTCTCTAGAAAATCGATTTTGAACAACTCAAATCACTTATCTAATTATCCTTGAACTCACTTTAAACACTTTTTAATTAAGTTGAACCAATCTTAATCAATTTTATTTAGTTTATTACACTTTTACTTACCACTTATCAACTCTCCATTCAACTCAATAGAGAGGAGATGAGAACCATGGAGGGAAAAACACACATGAGCCGAGAGATTCTCTCCCGGAAACCTGGAAGAACAGAAAACGGAATAAAACAGCTTTACTAACCAGCGATATAACCGTTTACAAGTAATTATACATATTAATAAACAACTAGTAGAGATATATGAGATATTTTTCAGTAGATACACAGAGCTTCAGGAACCATAACATTCACACACGTCACCAGAATAGACCTGCTCCCTCCCGACCAGTCAAACCGGACCATCTCTATGGACCTATGGAAGAAAAAGAAAGAGAAAAACGGAGAAGACAGACAACCACCTGAACCTCTGATTCCTGATCCCAACAAATCCTCAAGATTTCCCTACTTCCTACTACTCGGTGAGCATCAGCCTCCTAAAAACCGTACATAAGACTGCATATCTCTGGGGTCTTGCGGTGTATGATGGCACAGAGAATGCTTAAAATAGCCCTAATGGAAGGAGTATCTGGGGTCTCCTGTGAGGCAGCTGCTGATACAGGTCCCCTGCCTCCATAGCAGCTCTGGGAAGGCAGCAGCTAGCTGTGGCTGGTCCTAGTTCTGCTGGAGAGATACTCTGGGGAGTGAGCAGAGGCTCCAGAGGACAACTGGAAGGCAGCAGCTCGCTGCTGCTGGTCCTGGCAGTTCCCCCTGGTCCCCTCTCTCGCTCTCCCTCTTTGGGCTCAAAAGATTAAAATAACCCTAATAGAAGGCGTATCTGGAGGTTCCTTTGAGGCAGCAGCTGCTGGCTGCTGCTGAGACAGATCCCCCGCCTCCATAGCAGCTCTGGGAAGGCAGCAGCTAGCTGCGGCTGGTCCTAGTTCTGCTGGAGAGATACTCGGGTGAGTGAGCGGAGGCTCTGGGGGACGCCTGGAAGACAGCAGCGAGCTGCTGCTGGCCCTGGCAGTTCCCCCTCGTCTCCCCTCTCTCGCTCTCCCTCTTTGGGCTCAAAAGAGACACCTCTCCATCTGATGAAGTAGAATGACCTCCCGTCATCTCAAGCCTAACTGGGCAGCTCGGGGCTACCTAACGGTGTCAACAAACGAGCTGTTAACCTGCTTAGGCGGTAAGTATGCGTCCCTCTCAGGTCCACTTGGACAGCACGTGAGAGACGGTGGTCCAGGGCATCAGGACCTTGAATGTAGCCCAGTCTTCTACGGGGGTTAGCCCCACTCATACAACAGCCCATGGTGCACCACACACGTTGAATTGGATAAAGAAGAAGAAAAAAGAAGAAAGAAGTTTTTCAAATTCTTCATCCCTTGATCCAACTTTAGGGACCAAGCCGTGGATGCACCTAGGCCCAACTAACCTCTCCAGACGACCATCCCCCAGATCCGGCTTAGGTGACTAGATCATGGATGCCTAGACTCACCTCCCTTAGTTCAAAATAGTGAACTAAGCCGAGGATGCAACGTGTTTTAACTTTTATTACCTTAAAAACTCGCAGACTTAGTTGTTACACACTAACCCTTTAATGTGATAGGGACACCGGAGGAGAGCTGGAAGGCAGCAGCTCGCTGCAGCTGGTCCTGTCTCCCTCATGTGCTCCCTCATTACAATTCTAAAACTCTTTAAAGAGACCTAGACTCACATCCCTTAGTTCAAAATAGTGAACTAAGCCGAGAATGCAACGTGTTTTAACTTTTATTACCTTAAAAAAAACTCGCAGACTTAGTTTTTACACACTAACCCTTTAATGTGATAGGGACACCGGAGGAGATCTGGAAGGCAGCAGCTCGCTGCAGCTGGTCCTGGCTTCCTCTAGATCCCCTCTAATACCATTAGAAATAAATAATTATCAAATTTCAATCTTAATAGTTCAATTTGAAACAATTCAATTTAATCCAATTATCAGACCAAAATAAACACTTATCTTCTCTAAATAATCGTTTTAACACTCACCTCGTCGTACTATTAGTCTCTAAAAGGCCTCAAAATACTCCGTTACGCCGTTAACCTGAAAAGAAAAGAACACCAATCGTATTAAATACTTATCCCCTCCGAAGAGCAGTTCGCTCACTCAAAAGACTCCTTCCAAAACCTGAAAAAAACTCTGAAAAGATCTGAAAAGAGAACAAAAAACCTGGAAAAACAAAGTCATCTAAAAAGAGCATTTCGCTCACCTAAATGACTCCTCCAAAACCTGAAAAATCTTAAAAACAACTTGAGACTTAGATTACCAAAATAAGACACAAAACACAATTGGCTATGGGACACACCCCGAGACTTGATCAATCTCGGGAGGGCCTTCCTTGGGCGAGAGTACAAATCAAATTAACAATCTGAATCACATAGCACTTACCTCTTACTCCAATGTGGTCGTGGAGAACAATAATTCAATTGTCTCTGATCCTCTTCCAGATTCGAATCCACTGCAATCCTGGCCTGCGACGGAGCGGTCACCGGTGGCGGCAATGGTGCAACCGGGGGGGCACTTAAGAATGATGATGGAAAACACTTCAAAAGATAATACTTATCTGAGTGTTAACCAATCTGAGCCCCCCGAACCAACTAACCTTCTAGTGCCGCCGCCACCATCTGCTCCGCCGTCACGCCAGGAACCATACATACACCCTGAAACAGATATAAAATCAGAATGGTCATTAAACATTCATAAACCAGTTATTATCATTGGAGACTCTAATTTGGCTGTTATACCTACCTTTCTGGATGTGGAGATCCAAGTGGACTGCTTCCCAGGTGCCACCTACCATAACCCGACAAAGGTCCTGACTAAATTGGACCCCGATCCTAAGGTGTATATCCTGGTTTTGGCAGCGGGCCTCTATAATTGCCTGCACGAACAACAACCGTCAACCTCTTGGAAACAACTGCAGCAACTGTTGAAGATGGCAGAGAGCAGGTTCCCGGAGGCAAGGATATTTGTCCCCATGATCACCTTCTCTCCTAGGTTACAACCAAAAATACAAACCCTTTTATCTGCTCTAAATGGAAAAATTAAGTCACGGTGTCAGTCCTTACCTGAATTGAACCAACATGATTTTGAAACCGAGGAACAGGATCCAGCCTATTGGACCAGTAAGACCGCAAATAAGATCCTCCGCCAGTGGCTATTTGATTTGGACCTAGGAGAGAGACATACACTTTTGAACATGACCTCCTAATCAACAGACAAATTAAACAATTGAAGTTTTAACCACAACCATATCCTCTGTTTTTAACATAGATGGACAGGGAACTGGTGATTTGCCTCCATCTGCTGGTGAAAGAGGTATATTACCATTTATGTCCCTCTTGGCCTCCAGCAACACAGACCTAAAAGGAAACTGCAAAAAAGGATATCTTCTATTGTTCCTATTTTATTCTATTTATTAACTCTTTTTTTATGAATTTGCTATGAAAAATGTGTGATGGGCATGATCCTAAGGAAATAATATCTCTGTTTTTTACTTACCTACTTACCTTGCATGCTTACTTACCTTGTGACGGACTCCGATGAGCCATCTCCCGATGTAGCCGTATGAGACACCTGAAAGAAAGAAAGAACAGAAAAACACATATTTCAAATACATAGCACTTATTACTTACCTTGTTTTTTTATTTATTGTATTTACTATGCCTGTCTTATTTATTGGAAGATATCCTGCACCCTTTTAGTCACACCACCCCTTAAATTTGAGGTGGGATAATAAGTACAGCCTTTGGAGCTGAGGAGTGATACCTGAAAAAGAAACAGAATGAGAAACAGTAGCCTTTTAGAATCATGGATCTTTTTAACATGCTCACTTTTATCATGTATTTTACCTTTTTATTATTGCATATTGTGTGTTATTTGATGATTTTATTGTTGGACTGTTTTTATAGCACTTACTGTTTTGCATGCCTTTTTTTTGCACAACCCCCCAGCACTTATTTCAGCAGGTTTGGTCCTTGTTTTTCTTATGGCACTGACTCTCTCTTTTTATCCCTCCTCCTGATGGCTTTGCATCAGCCTACCCTCTGTCCTTCTACTTATTTTACCAGCATTCACTCTTCTTTCCCACCATCCCCTGGGACACAGAGGCCTGTGACCTTTGACCTCTATTTCCCTATCCTAACCTCAGACCTGATCAGTCTCGGCGGGGCCTCCCTCGGGTGAGGGTGTCTAGTGGTAATGGCCGAAACACCCGATGATCCTGAGGTCCACTACTGATGATGTGTCCTACAAACACTTACCATTAAAAGACTTTATTAAGACTCCTATCACGGACTATCCTACGGACTGGACAACCAATTCAAAACGCCTACTTACCTGGACTTACGGACCTTACATCAACTTAACCCCGGATCCCTATTGACGAGAATAATTGGGACACCTTCTTAACCATAAAGCTATTCCTACACTGTAAAATTTTTCGTTGTAAATTTACAGTAAATTACTGGCTACTAATTGCATTACTTTCACAGTAATTTGCTGTAAATATTTTTACAGTAACTTACTGTAAATATTTTACAGTAACTTATTGTAAATATTTCACAACAAATTACAATAAAACTACAACTGTATACTGTAATTTCACAGTTGCTGTGACTTTGACTTTACTGTGATATAGCAGCATTTACCTGTATAATTACAGTAATTAGCTGTAGTTCATTTTACTGTAAAAGTACGGCAATTTGGTAGCCAGTAATTTACTGTGAAATTACAATTTAAATAATACTGTAACATATTGTAAATTTTACTTGTTAACTGTGATTTTACAGTTTTTTACTCTTACAAACATGCTTTGGATCTGCTCAGTAAAAATGACAACAACAAAAACAATGGCCATTTTAAACTTTTAATACTTTTAAACATAAAAAAACAATAAAAGCACTTGAAAGTGTACTTTTAAAAACATTTTTGAACATTACAGAACAATCAAATTTTTGCATTTCTACTTTGACAGCCATTCAAAGTCCACAAGTTTTTTCAAGAGAGTGCTCACACGTGGGTTGACGCCACTCCGCTTCTTGCCCTTTGAGCCGGTCTCAGGGTTGATTCCCAAGAAGCACCTGTAAACAATAGGCAAAGAAAACAACTTTAAGTTTTACACCAATTTATATATTGCATAATTTATCCAAGGTACATGCAGTGGTGCCCCTTTCCCTTTAGGTAAACCTACACCAAGGCAAGAAATAAGAGTGATACAAGCAAGCAGATCAGGTATGTAGAAATAGAGACACACATGGAAACACTGAAAAACACTAAAAAAGAAAGAATTAACAAAGGTGAAAAGTAACAAATGGCATTTACTTATGTAACTGTAATTGAATGGCTTTCTGTGTACTTGTACTTTTTTAGTTTATTTAAAGGGTGACTAAACCCCAGAGTTTCAGCTTAAGTGTCTCTGATTGGAAATTTAAAGTAGAAAAGCACTCGGAGAGTCCAGACCTCTTTTTGAACCTGGGCTGTATTTAGGATTGGTCAGTAGTGCAACTGAATGATAGGAACCAAAATCAGGCTGATCGGCACAATTAAGTTTAATTTTTGCCTGAAACCAAAAGTAAGTTTGAACTGGGATGTCCGGGCAATTTCTGTTTGTGTCAAAAGTATGCAAATAAAAGTGTTTTGTTTTGCTACTAACAGGCTCAGATTGTTATAATAAGTATTATGGAGATGACCTGTACCTTTTTATTTATGTGACGTCGCACATGCCCTTGATACATCCTGTTAGGAGTCTGTGTTAGGGGTGAATTTTATTTCTGATTATTATTGAAGATTATTTTTGAAGTCATGAAGTCATATGTATGTATGTCAAATATTTAGTAATAATCTGAATAGTAAAATATGGGTAAATGATGGCAGCACAGCTGATCGAGCTCCCTGCTCTTGCCTCTGTGTGTGTGTGTGTGTGTTGCTGCTTCTGCTTCAGTGTCTCAACGGTGCTGTTACCATTTACTGATGTTTTTAGAAATAAAATTCACCCCTAACACAGACTCCTAACAGGATGTATCAAGGGCATGAGCGACGTCACATAAATAAAAAGGTACAGGTCATCTCCATAATACTTATTATTATTATCCTTTAAAGTACATTGTGAATAAAGTACTATTTACTTTTACTTGAGTAGATTAACAGACTGATAGTTCTACTTAGTAGTAGAATGTTGTCAAAGTAATGGTACTTTCACTTGAGTAGTACTTTAGCCCTCTTTCCACACCTGGAATTAAGCAAGCTATCAAGTCATATACTTGACACCCAAGTTAGAAAGGTGCATGTGGTGACAGTGGTGACCAATATTGGTAGGGAACATAGTGGTAATGAAAAATTCCTGACACAATGATGTGCTAAAATTGATGAGGTTGTGTTACCAAAAAGGAGCATATGCCGGCAGCTCATAGGCTGTGTGCTCTCTTTACCATGCTATCAAAAGGAAAAAGTTGAAGAGCGTTACAATACCTTTGGATAAACTCCAGAGTGCATGAACCATCCTCAGGATACTGCAGATTGAAGCTGTAGTAGCTCGCAAAAAGTGCAGCTATACCATTGATGAATCTGGCATGTGGTCCCATCACCACTTGTCCTTCGATGCACAGCATCCAAGCCCTTGGCTTCATCATGTCACCTGAAATGAACAGCAAAGAAAATCTAAGTCAATGTACTCCCCTGGAATGATGGAAAAAAGCTATCTGAAATATCTGAAACCACTGACTGGACACCAGCTAATGGCACTACTTTTAAATATCAGTATCAGAAAGATGGAGACATGCTACAATATTAGAAAAAAACATGTCAAAACATTGATCAGCAAGTTATTTAAAAATATCATTTCTAGCTTACAGCTACAAATGTCAATATAAAATCCAGATATACCGTACCTTGGACAATTAAGCAGGGGGTGCTCGGTAATGGCACTGTCCTCTGCACATCAGCAGCAGTGTCACACGGCTGTAAAATAAGACATAGCATACATCTATAGTAGCAAAGTTTCAACATGGTACATAAGAGATAGTCCACTGGTCTCACTGATTTAGAAGTTAATCATAGAAAACATTATGTGTCAACATGTGAATGAGTGTGATTAAATGTATGCAAGTGTCAAAGATATCATACAGTACTGTCTAATGCAATCACAACCTGCTTTTTTTTTTATCTTTTAAACAACTTACATCAGTCTTAAGCATAATGGCGTTCTCTGTCTCTTTGAAATATGCCATCAGGAGCAGAAGGATACATGCAGCCTTGTCTGAAGCCTCTGGCTCGTAGTTTACCAGGATTTCCTCGATACCTGGCTGACGGTTGAGTATCGACTATAAGATCCTTTGTGGTCTCTATACATGTGGCTTTTCAGTACAGTGGCTTTGCGGTACATCTGAGTACAGTAAGGTACACCACATTGATAGTTGTAATGGGGAGTGTTACTGTGAAGCTTTGTGTGCTGAATAAACAGATTAACAGTCTCAGACACATACTCACACATACCAAATTTACAGTGGAACATCATTCCTCAAGGTCGCAGTGAAGATTGCCTGGGTGAAAACAAAACAAAAAAATAGCTGTTAACTGATGCTGTAGATTACTTTATTTCACCTGAAATACAAATACGTTCACTAAAGTGCTGCACAACCCCCTAATGTTACTTGCTGCTTTACTTTGAATTTTCCACAACTGATGATACTGCAGGCTAAAATCAAAGTACACAAATATATCCATATAAAGGTGGTTCAGGTCTGTAAAGCAGTATCTCAGCAACCGGCCTCCGGTACCACCGTCGGGACCGGCGGTGCACGCTCGTGTTGTCACTGAAGTCCGTTACAGCGTGCACGCGCCCAGCTAACAGAGGGTCCTGGTGCAGCTAGCGCCCTGCCACTTCACTGACACATATCTCCGACACAACGACTCGAAAATTAAACTCGTTTATTTTTACCGACCAGCTGTTGCAGTCCTAGACCGCGGTCAACCCGTTTAGATCCCCTCCAAAGTTCACAGCAACCCGGAAAATGTAGTTAAACGAGGACGTTAGCATTAGCAAGCTACAAGCAACACGACAGTTGTAATAATCTACTAACTCGTTACTTACATCAAAAAGTAGGTAGCATGTGCAACAAAACCCTCGGATCAGAGAAATAAGACATTATCATATGACAAACACATGCACACGTTTCAAATGTTACAAAAATATATCCTGGACAAATGTGTGTGTCGGTGCAACAGAGCGCACCGATTATTTTCAGACTGTCTGCAGTCACGTTTAACTGTGCTGGAGCAACACTGAATGAAAACAGACTAGCTATCATTAAAGAAAAGAAATAAATGGAGAGTAACTTACCTCATCAGGCTCTGGTGTGGTTCACCTTTCCCGCTTGGTTCCGGCTATAGTGAGGATGTGACCGCCAAAAGATTAGGCATCGAGCCAGCTCCCACAATGCAGTGCGGTTCATGTAATTTGTTGTGTTATCACAGTAAATGGACTGAATACAGTATTTTATTGTGAAATAATACAGTAAAATGTTGTAATGTCATGGTAATGCAAAGCTTACTGTGATTACCTGTTCCTACATTGATTTCACAGTAAAATTAAAAATTACAGTATTACATTGTGAACATTACAATTAAAGCCTGTAAAATGACAAAACAGTAACTTATTGTGAAATATTACAGTTAAATATTGTGAAACCCTGGTAATATTTTACAGTGTATGGTTTTGGGTAGTGTCTTGACAGGGAGTCACGGATGACATGCGGCGGCCAGTGCCCTTTCCTTTGGTTCCCCAGTTCAACCATTAGCCGTTGGGCGAAGTGGGGGGAACCATCGAGACAAACTTTTAAAGTCTAAATCTAACCCTGAGTCAGAGTCTAAACCTAAGTCTAAGCTCTCCCTCTCCAAAACCCTTACCTTAACCACACTCCTTTAGTGAAAGTCCTCCTCACCTTGCAAAAAACACCCTCCAGAATAGCCTCCAATCCACTCCAAATGGCCTCAAATGTGCTCCTAAACACTTTCTGGAAACACCTTTTTTCAAAAAACACTTTGTCAAATTTTCACTCATTAAAATCAACCGATCTTAAGTTCATAAGTTTGGCTAGGAAGGTCACACAGACACCATTCAACTATGCCTAGACTCCCCCTCACCCAAGCTACCTGACTCTATAATTTCAGCTCCATAGCGCCAACTACTGGTCACTCACTTTTCCAAAAAACAAACTAACTAACTATATATTTATTCCTTTTATCATTTTCATCACCAATAATTTATGTCACTCCCCTCCAGCTAATGTCTAACTAATTATATTATTTACCTTTTTATTTTTCTCTGGATACACACCAACTTTGCTCACTAATGTGTGTAAATATTTGTCACCAATGGGCCTAAGGTTAAAATCAAGCAAAGAGTTAATTAAATAAATTAAACAGTATGCAAACTGTATAGCTTTATTGGCCAGTGGGTAGATAATTTATGCGGTGTTAAATACAAGTACGTTTAATATCTTTATATTGCTGTCAAATAACCCACTGTAAAGCATTTATTGTGAAGGAGTCAGACAGGAAGTGTTTCCAGTAGCGCTCAGTCACTCGGATCGGATGAGGTGGAAGGAGGGACAGAGATGGCAGACTTGTCGTTGCATTTAACTAATGTCAACGTTTCACTGGGACAAACTATGGAAGCGGATGAGGTCAGTCTGTGCGATACAAGCGTCCTCAGTTTTCATGCTTGTGAATGATAAAACAAAGATGTATTGGCTTAACAGCCATTCACTTCCTTAGCTGAGAAGCTAACCGTCAACAAAAGTAAGCTAACTAACGCAGCAGCGTGTTTCAGTTGTGACGGTAACCGTTTAGCAGAAACCAGTTTATAACTACAGTATATAAAGAGATAAGTAGTTTAACGAATTTTAAAGTTGGTTAAATAAGTTTGTTTGGTAAGTTTCTGATGTTTTATTTGTATAGTTTTATTTTGCTAACTGTCACCAGAGTGTCGGAGGCGCCTCAAACTCCGCACTTGAGCGTTTACAGATTATACTTAACAACTAACAGTGGCACCATGTACTTGTGCCATGTGCAACAGTGGCACCATGTACTTGTGCCATGTGCAACAGTGGCATCATGTACTTACATTATCTACTGTGAACTGTTCTCAGAGTTCAGGGAGGGCCACAGACTTTGAGAGGGTGGAGATGGGAGACTCTGCGGGGAGGCAGGGGAAGGTGAAGGTCCCCCGCAGGACCATCTACTTCGCCAGTGGAGAGACCATGGAGGAGTACAGCACTGATGAGGAGGAGGAGGAGGAGGAGGAGGAAGAGGAAGAGCATGTGAAGAAAAACATCACTCCTGTAGATTCGGTAGGCTGAGATCAAAAAGGTTTACAGTCACTTTACAGATGCTAAACTAGCCTGAGATGTAAGGCATATTCTGTAGGTGGTGTGTGGGGTGACACCGCTTTCATTTCTTAAATTCATCTCAATATAAACTGCCTGTCACTTGTAAATCTATTCCAGCTCTGCTATTAGTCTTAAAACATAAGACTGGATGTGATATATTTAAGTAAATATAGGGATGTTATGTGCAGAACATGAATAATTCTGACTTGGACTATTTCTAGGGCCTGTCATCTCATAACTGTCAGTATGAATAAATAAATAAAGATAAAACACCCTTAATACTCCCTTTATTACTGTACTGCTGGTTTATGAGGATATAACATGTAAGAGACGATTTAAACTGCTTTTAAGTATGCTTGAGAAGTAATCTTAGATCAGGTTTGTTCTTGTGTTTAACAGGTGGCTGTGTGGTCTAATTGTCATTTTTTCATCTTGCATATTTTAGTCCAAACTGACCTGGGGTCCCTATTTCTGGTTCCACATGTGGAGAATGGCCACGTCCACCATCTCAGGTAAAGTAGTGTACTGTTGCAGTTGGCATTCATGCTAGCATGGATCATTCACAACTTACTAGTCATAGAAATCCTGAAATATCACAAGGAAAAATGTTCTGGATAAATGCTGGAATATTAGCAAACTGTACTTTACTGTACCCACCCCCCCTTTCATCTGGTGCCCTTAATGGTTATCACAAAGAAAAGCTGGGTCAATGTGTGTTAGCATTTAGCTTTATTGAATGTGTGTGTGTGCGTGTGTGTTTCCTGTAGTGTGTGACTACATGGGAGAGAGACTGGCCTCTTTGTTTGGCATCACTACCCCCAAATACCAGTATGCTATTGACGAGTACTACCGTATGAAGAAAGAAGTAGGTCACATGCACACACACACACGCTCACACACATCCTTGAGTTTTGTATGTCGATTTCACATGTAAATATGAATGAAGTCGCACCTTAAAAGCTGCTTACACAGAGGCAGCAGCAAGAACACAAACATTAACTCCCAAATAAACAGTATTAAGTGCTGACACACACTGTGTTCTCCTGCAGGAGGAGGAGGAAGAGGAGGAGAACCGGTTGGCTGAGATGGCGGAGCATCAGTTTGCGGAGCAGCAGAGGGGTGAGCAGGATGGTCACCCTGCTACTGTGGAGCAGCCAGAAGCATCTGGAGCCTCCTTTGTGAACATCAGCTTTGAGCTCGAACCCGAGCCTGCTCTCAACAGTCCTGACACCAACAGAGTCCCTTCTCCCCTCCCCTCCTGAAAACTGACACACACAGATAAAACACTAGTATTCACACATTTCTATCCGTTGGCAATTCCTTAATTTACTTAGCTGCATAAATTAATAATATTATTTTTCTATGTTTTGATTTTATAAGAAGAGATCTTAGTACTCAGTGCAGGGAAAATTAAAAGGGCTGTGGAAGTGGCTGCACTACCCGTGAATGTACATTTCTATATACCTGTAGTGTGAAATCTTATGCAAGACTGAGACATGTCATTTAATTATTCATTAACCACACAGGGCTGAGCTCTACTCACTTTAAACTGACATCAACTAAGGATGTGAAATATATGCTGGATTTTAATCATATTAAGCAATAGCCTGCAATATTAGAATTACTAATCGATGAATGCCTTTGCAAATGTCATCAGTAGCTGGTAGAACTGGTGCAGTGTTCTGGCAACTCTCCAGTTCAGCCTGTCATTGATATACTGTCATGTCTGGAATTTAGAAATATAAGTAAAAGTTTAAAAAGTCATAGAGATGAACAGATGGCAGTGAAATTACTCGCATACACATTTGTAGCATGTATACTTACATTTATTTGAATATGTCTCACTACGCAAGGTAACCGGCTTATTAACCAATGCCAAGATTTAACAGAAAACGCAGTTCTGAGTCCTCAAGTTTCATCAAACAACACTTAAACATCATTGTCATGTTAGATACATATGCTGCCTCAGCCATTTAGTAGTCATGAATAGGCTCCTGTACCGCTCTGCTCTTTTAACCAGACTCATGTTATATGTAGACATGTTGTGTGTGTGTGAATCGGCCAGTTCAACACAGAGGCATCAGCCATGGATCACTGTTGCAGAGTCAAACTAGAGGCTAGTTAATCTCAGAGCTAATTTAATGGGTGCGGTGGGTTTTTCAATATAGTAATTTCTAATTTGACCACAGTGTTCTAACATCTTATTTCCCTCTGGAGAATGCAATCTGCCCACTCAGATGTGAGGTTTTAAAAATCTTGACTTTAATTGCTGCTGAATATGACTAGAGCCTGACGCTAACTATCCCCGCTAGCGTCTTGGTACAGTACTTGACTCTGTTGTGAATCACAGGCTGCTCTGCTGCAAGTGAATAAGCTATAATTTATTAGCCATAGCGCTACAGGCTTCACGAGCGTAGTGTATCGATAGACTTGAAAAACCTCCCGTGCACTAAAGTGTCTTTTTAAGATGAAGTTTGCTACTTTATTTCTTAAAGGTGTCACAGCTCCACTTAGGTGGCTGTTTTTACATAATTGTGATTTGGAGCAAAGGCAAGAAGCAGAAGTATATTGACTTCAATACTGAGCCTCAAGGAAGTGACCTGCTTTCTTTACTTTTTACTTGTCACAATGTAAAAATATGTGTCTGTGGTGACACTTAAATTGAAGAACTTGCATGATGTAGTGCTCATTGTTTGCTCTTGAAATGCCACAAGTGCTATTTTTTTAATACAATGTAGATTAAATAATAAAATCAATACAGCTCAGATGTTTGAACATGTGCTAGAACAGCACCACATACACAGATGCGACCTTCATGTGTGCGTTGAGGATTCATTCTCAAAGTGTCCTTGTGGAAACATTTCATGTTTAGAGTACTTAGCTGCACAGCAGGCGCAATGCTGAGACCGAACTGTCATAAGCTTCTTATTGATTATTTTTATCCACTCGTACGATTGTGTGGTGTGTGACAGGCCGCAGATCTCCTCAGTGTTGAGCCGGAAATGGAGCAGATGCAGATAAATTACCAAAGCTGTTTTGAAAATAGGTTTTAAAGATATACTTAAAGTGAAATCCAGACATATCAGATCATAAAATGTACAGTATGTTAATGATACTGGGTGGGTAAATGTCTTTCACTACATTAGTCAGTGAATGTGTTTTTTATGTGTAAAAAGCAAAACATGCAAAAGTTTTGGTTTATTTAACAAACTTTTAATGAATCTGTATATACTTATTTATATTTTCTGTCCTTTAATAAAACATTCAAAAGGTTGACTTATTTTTATTATTATAATGTGATGAATCATGAAAATCATCAATCAAAAAGAGATGGGGGGATGTTTTCCATATGTAAAGCTCAGACTTGATTTTAGAAAAAGTCTCCCAATTTCTATATCATATAATTATGTCGTTCTAATATTATGCCATCGTTACTGACAGTGAAACTCATGTTGGGACACTGTCCTCTAATGACAGCATTTGAAAGCTCTATAAAAAAGGGAGTGACTGCTATATTTCCAACAGGTAAACCTGCAATAACATATTTTTTGATGAAGTTGTTTATACTGACTTTTCCCTTAAGACTTAAGCCAGAAACCCCCTTCTCTGCCCTAACAGGTTAAAAACAAGCTGTGAACAAAACAGTGACATATTATCAGCTTTTAAGTTAACACGGTGAACTTATTAGCATAAGAGTGGCTTATTTACACATCTGGCAAATACATTAGTGTCATGTTTGTGTTCTGATGAATGTGAGTCCAACATTCACCCTCCTTTTAGTTGTTGCTCTCTACCGTCTCCACAGGTCTTTTTTATTTTTATCACACTTGTTTTATTTCAGTGAGTGTAAATGATTATACAAAGAAAAGTGAAACATTGTCAGAACAGGAAGTATTTATTTTAAAAAGGTCAAGGACAAAAATATTAGGTCTTCTTCACAATATTTACACAGAGCACCTTGTCTGACTTTCCTCCTTCCATCCGGCTCCTTCATTTTTCTGCCCCCTCCCTCCAATGTTCTAACGCTTACCCAGATGGACCTGATCCAGCAGTCACAGTTCACTTCAGTTCAGTGCCGAAGTCTCTCCAAATCATCCTCAGGTGTCGTCGAGGTCAGCTGTGTTGCTGCTGTCGTTGTCGTTGGCAACCAGCACTTCTCTGTTCTCATAGGTCCAGAAGCCGTTGAGGTCGATCAGGATGCTGGTGACGGTGTCTCCCTGGCAACTGTTTACCAAGTCCTGGAGAGTGATCTTATAGGGGTCTTTAGGCTTCACCATGTCAAAGATCTCATCCTGAGGAGAGACAGGCAACAACATCTTATTTTACCCCAAATCACGTCAACGTCTCTCCATAGAGGGCAGGAAAAAAATAAATATGAATCTGACTAAGACAGCTCTCATTGAAAATAAAATCAAAGTAGGATTCATCATCTTAAAAGCCGTGACCACTTGACTGAACCGTGTGTGTGTATACAACATGTACCTTGACATCCTGGAAGGTGACAGGCTCTTGACCATGGATTTTCATCTGCTCCTGAATGGCCTGGAGAACAAAACAGCATCATGAAACACAGACACAACACAGTAAGTGTGAATGTGTGTGTTTGTGTGTTCATGAGTTTCTGATCCTCGTAAAAATATTAAGATGAAACCAAAAAATACAAGCTAGTTCCTGGCTTTAAAGAGCCATATTATAGTCAGGAACCTTTAACTTTAACAAAGAATGTGAATAATCACCATAGTGATACTAATGAGGTATTTTATGCATGTCATTGGTGTGATTGTGTGAGGGATATGCAGCTGATACCCTGAAGAAATAGTTGAGGGAGAAGACGTTGAGGTATCCTCGATTCTCCATGTCCAAAAGTTTGAAAATATACTGTAATGCTGCCGGCTCCTTCCTGTTTTCCAACGCCAATACAAAGTCTAGATAGGTCTTATAGTCCTGAGAGAGAAACGAGGAAAAACGGTTATGCACAGCAAAAAGTACAGTAAATTTTGTGAGTCTGTCACTGGAGCTGTTGTTGATTGTACCATCTCTCCATCGTAGGTGAGACACTCCTGAAACACTCGGTCCAGGAAGACTGAGGTGAGCGTAGCTGTGCCGTAGCGTGAAAGCTCCTCTTTGCTCAACATGCCGTTGTGGTCCTTATCCAGGTTGAGGTACTGGCCTGTGGAGACACAAAGCAGAGCCGCTGGGTGACAGGCTCTGATCTTTATTGAGCTGACTTCGGACTTGGACACAACTACATGTAGGGTCCCTAATGCACACAGACGTTCATCACACACAGACGATGTCTCACCGTAGACTCGGAGAGCTGAGGGAGCCGAGAACCAGTTGGACTCCTGACTCTCTTTAGACAGCTCCTCATCTCTCAGCTGGAGCACAGAGGGACGGGGAAAGAGAGGAAGCAGGAGGTGATTGTGGTATAAAATATTTTAGACATATGTATAATACCAACAGAGATGACTGTAGCATTGATTAAGATGTGTAACACAATGACTTGGTATGACATGAAGTGGGCTGATCAACTATTTTGAATGAAATGTATTCCTGGTAACCAAATAACAAGTGTGATGAAATGTAACCAAATATATCGTTTCAACTTGCCCGGTCATACCTGGGCAAGTTGAGATGAGTTTGACCTAATAGTGTAAAAATGTCAAGATGACCCAGCGGGCAGGTGCAGCATTTTGCAAACTCAGCAGACTTTGGGCTATAAAAGGAGCAGGTCTCGGGCTTTGCTGTCGACAATAAATCTCTACTGCTCTGAATCCTGAAGTCTCCTCTTGGAAACTTTGAAAAACTTCGAACAAAGAAGAAAGAGACTCAGTCTCTGGCCCATCTGGACATCAGCTGGTCTTAGAAATGGGAGTATTTCTTAACAATGAATTTGCTTTGTAATATTGCACCAAAGAGAAACAGCATGAATCCACATGACAGCTACAATATGAGAAGTTTGTCAAGGAAACTATTACAATTACAGTCCATTCCTGCAATAGTGACTTTGAAAAAAGTCCTTTAACTTCCTGCTGGTAGCAGAGAATAAATGTCTAACATTAAACAGGTACACCTGCACAATTTCAGTGCATCAATAGACACGAGGGAGATTGTGGGGAAAAAAGGACTCAGAAAGGTTAAAGTGAGGTAACTAAAACTGAAGAACTTCTACCTCCAACAGGTCGTCCAGAAAACTGCAGGCCAATATATCCTGGATTTTAATCTTTCCTGAAAAACAAAACAGAGACACAAACACCCTCATTAAAGGAGATATTGTTCACTTCTTAAATTCTGTCTCTATACACCCAAAACTTTAGTGTTTCATCCTTAAGAACACACAGGCGTCCAATAAAGCACACTCTAAAGTACCCTCTCTGGAGAGGTTTCTTTACCCATTACCTCGGTCTGTACGGTCCATTTAAAAAAGTTAATATTACACTTTGGTATGTATTACTCAGCATTTCGCTGCAGAGATAGATTTCCACCATACAGGGAGTCCAGTCTCACCTGTTCGGAGGGGGTCGAGGAAGAAAAAGAACTTGCGAACAGCGGTGCAGACGTAGAAGGAGTAGAAGGACTTCTCCAGCCCATCCAGCTGAGGCAAAGTGGGGATCAGCTCCAGGATGTAGTTCTCCAGATCCTACATATATAAAATATATGTTTTTTAAATTTCAGCACTACTGCAAACCATTATTCTCCTACTGGCTGAGAAAGTGTTTGCGGTTACGGGTGGAAATGCTTACCGACTCTCTGAGGTGACCCTGTCCTGCTACATCATACAGACTCAGACCTATGCGGGTCTGATGCAGCCACACTGGACACATAGAGAGAAGAGCAATGAGCACAGTTCAGGGGCTTTAACGGGGCTGGTAGATACTTTACTACATGTAAAAAGAGATGACAAACGAACCTTTCCTCATGACGTAGTTAAAGAACTGCATGATGGAGATCCTGCCGTAAGGGTCGTTGTGGAGCAGCTTGGCGTACACCCTGGCTGTGAAGAATTTTCTACAGGAAAAAAGAAGGAAGAAGTGGAGAGAAAATGTTAGTCATCATTAAGTTACTCTATTTGACCTGAAAGCCAGATTTCCCTCCTTTTACATCTGCTATTAACAAATATCTTAGCTGGCTTTTAATGTCATGGTTTTTAAAGTTAGTCTTTGCTGTACAAATGAAAGTCAGATTTCTCTTTCCTTTGCCACAATAAAACCATTACTTCATTTTTAATATTCAAACCCTTTACAACTGACAGTGACAAGTCAACCGCCTGCTTATTATGTGTCGACTTCCTGGATCAAAAGTTAATTTTTACAGCCACAGAGAGCACACGTAGCCTGGGTTGTTTAATACATACAACCTCCAGAGACAGTGATCACACTTTAAATGCAATTAGGACTTCAGTGTAGCGTAACCCATCAGCCAAGACACACTGATGCCAGGTGGGTACAAAGGCAAGCTGCCTTTACAGCATGAATCTACCATGAATTCCTGGAACAGACAACAATACACTGTGCTATAAAACACGACTGAAACAAGGGGTTTTACCCAAACTGTGCTGTTGCCGGTAAAACTCGACATCCTGTGACTTACTTGCACTTTGGCCCGGCCTTCTCCCCCACCTGCAGGTAGGCTTCATAGCTGATCATGGCCTCCTCTCCGCTCACTGGAGGCACCTGGTGCTTATCGAGCAGAAACCACAGATTCTACAGAAAAGATCAGTTTTAAGTTAAGAAGACAACAAAGCAGCCTGAGAACAAATAATGAACGTTCAGTCTCTTTAGCCACGCAAAAGTAAGTTATTAAGTTGAGTCAGAGTGATTTAAAGTGTTTTACCTGGAGTTCCTCGTTATCCAGTAGTTCTCTGCTTTTCCTCTGGAGGAACACGGCTCTGGACTCCTCTCTCAGCTTCTGAAGTAAAACTTCATCCTCCGCAGGTAGCTGCAGAACATCAACATCATCATCATCATCATCATCATCATCTGTGTTATTTCCACTCCTGGAAACTACACATCAGTAATGACATGATCAGGATCATAATCTTCATCATCACTATTGTTTCAATATTGGTCTAACACTTCAAATAAACTAAGACAATACATTAGCAGTCAGTATTTCTAAGGTCTTGTCCATATGTCCACCTCTAATTCTGGATATAACATCCTACTGTTTGCACTACTTGTGCTTTCATCTGTGCTATATATTGCACTTATACAATATCTGCCTTGCTGATAGTTATATAGTCTGCTACTGCATGTATCTTAGCATATTCATTACCACTGTTCTACTGCTAATTGTGACATATATTATTTATCTATGCAATACCACTATATATACGTACATACTCTGCACTGTTCTTTTTTCCACTGCTTAGATACTAAGCTCCATGTCGTTGTCTCAGTATGTGCAATGACAATAAAGTTTAATTCAATCTAAAATTGTATTTCACTGCTTTGTGTTGCTCTGGAGTCATATATAATTATGTAGTTGTGTTATTTGGGGACAAAGAGCTATATGATTGTACATCTTGTTCCTGGATATCCTTCAGGAAATCTTTATCTTTATCCCCAAATGGAAATTGATTAGTTTAGAGCTAATAGGGGGAATTACTGATGGCACAGAGTTCAGTCCTCTGTAGCACAGCACAATTACAAATGACAGGAGTGGCAACAGTTTATGTGGTGAAATGATACCCTGTAGTAAAACCGTGGGATGTTCGTGTAGGATTTGTCTCCGTCTCCTCCTCCCTTCCACTCTGTGTAATATTTAGAGAACAGCTCGGTCTCCTCTGCTTTCTTTTCCTCGTCGCTTCTCTCATCTGTAACAGGGACAGGAGCAGCTCGGCATCAGTAAAACCAGAGAAATCCGCGTAAATTAAACTGATGTTTGGTTTGCTATCGGCCCACCGTAGCTAACGTTAGCCGACATGTCAATATGCTAGTTTACATTTTGTCGTACCTTGTTTGGAGTTTTCTAGCCTCCTTTTCAAAATGTCCGACCAGTGAGGCTGTTGTTCTGTAGTCATACCTGCTCCTAAGTGAGTCTAATGTTTCATCAGTACGACTTTTTCATTCCGAGAGGGAAAATAAGCGAGTGGGAAGTTCACTAGTTCACTAGTGTATAAAATTCAAGTCAAGCTGGCTGCCTAGAAACCGACAACGTCAATTTCTGACTGACAGATAGGCAGCTTCCGGTTTGAATCTTACTATTTCGCAATAAAAGCACACTTTCTATGCGTTTAGGGAAAACAATAACGACAATCATTCAAGGAATATTCATAGTCTAAATAAACACAGAGTATGTAAGAATGTAAAATACAATAAAGGAAACGTTTCTGTGCAAATCTTTACGAAATTCAAATGAAATCCCCTTTTTGCTTCTTCGTCTTGATCATTTTTATATTCTTCTGTTTCGGGTGATTGTTTGCTCTTTTATTTTTCAAACCAAATTGCTTATTCCGGTCTGTCTCTGTCTGTTCTCACAGGGAGCTGTCGAGCGTTGATGACGTCATGTTGTGCGACTCCAGTCATGCTTACAGTTGTGATTATCCATGAAGTTATGTGGTGCGATAGAAGCTGTTTTAGTTTGTTTACTACCGAGGGGGAACTGTGGGTCGCGTTTAAAGGGTAGTAATGATCGATTAAGCCAACGAGAGAAGCGATACTTATCTTAAAATAACAGCTGGCATTTGGAAACACCAAGGTTAGCCGACTAGCCTCATTTTCAGATTGTTGGTTCAACTAACTATAGTATGTGTTAGTTTTGTGTCAGTTGGTATTTCTACTGTTTGTAAAATGAGGTTTATAGCCGATTTATAACTGAAGTGAATGTAAAGTTTAGTAATAAATAATCTGCATTTAGTTCTCACAGGTTCAGAGGTTAAACACCCCAACATGGGCTCCACCTTAATATTAAACGTCAGAATATGTGTGAATCCCTTGAAGCATTTCTTCACACTAAAGACTTCTCTGTGGAAGTCATCCCAGCTGCCCCTCTCAGCACGCTCTCTGTGCACCAGAGACACTAATCCCAACCCAGGAGGCAGGCTGACTGGTGGACAGAGGCGGGGGAAAACTGACACCATCAGACGTAGGGAAGAGGAATTTTGGGACGATGCTGTGGAGGAAAGGGGTAAGAGCTTTGCTGTTCGGCTGAGGCCTTCCTTCTCCAAATCTGTGTTTGCTGCTGGGACGGCGAAGAGGACTGCAGAGATGCTGAAGAGGAAAGCAGCTCTGGTGTCCCAGGACGAGGAGCGACGCGTAGAAGAGCCCAAGAGGACAACCAGAGGAGCAGGTTGGACATAGTGGAAGTGTTTGCTGTAACAGGCGTCCTTTTACATTCAGCAAAGCTTTGTTTTTCTACTGCAGTCAATCCTTTCTGGTGCAAAATACAATATTCTATAATAATACTTCAAGTTTTGTTAAATTATGCCTTTTCCAGTGTTGTATTAAGTCTCGATGAACCCATGAAAGCGTTTGGGAATCATTGTTTCAGTTTCCTTCACTGAAGCAGGAATGTTTCACAGGCAGGATGCAGCCTCCAGACCGGCCACTATCTGCTGCAGAGTGGAGGACGCTGAAGGAGCATCTGGGAAACTCTCAACGCTTTGACATCCACATGATGTCTGCACTGTTCGCCTCTGGGGCAGAGCTGGACATCGCCAAGTGAGTGGAGGTCGAGTGTGTTTGTGTGTCTGCGATTTTCAGCACATTTTGTTGAAACTTCTACCTTGTGTGTGTTCAGTTTATCTCTGTTGTTTTGTCCAAGTTGCTCTCAAAATGTTTAAAATGTATTGTAAACAACCAAATAGAAGGAAATATAAGCAAGACAAGTGTGCTATAAAGGTCGAAGAATTCAAGCATGTGTGTTTTACAAACCTCCACAGGTCCCTCCTCACTTTTGTAGCCATGGAAACGGGGACGCTGTCTTATGAGCTGTTACTGCGGTACCTTGCGCTGTGTGTGAGCGGCAGCCATGACGCCGAAGTGTTCGATATCTATGACATTATGCGGGGGAGCTTCCCCTCTCTGGAAACGGGAGCCTCCAGCCTCTTCATCAAGTCCTTCAGCCGGACAGCGAGGTGGAGGGAGGCTATCAGCATCCTGTATGAAGTCAAGAAGGTGAGCAGTGTTTGGATTTTTATTTTAAAAAACACACTGAACTCATACTGGAGCTGGAGGATATGACATGTCTGCTCTCTCATCACGTTCTTTAACTGACATGCCAACAGGTCCTCACCCCATCGCCACGCAACTACGGTGACATCATCTCAGCAGCGATGTTACGCGGTGACGCAGCCACCGCCTGGGGTCTTTACGACGAATTAATCGAAAAGGGACTGAGCCCACACCAGGAGACCTGGGACGCTTTGTTTAAGGGTATGAGGAAGACCGTGGAGGAAGACGAGAGGGAGGCAGAGGCCATGTCTCCATTGGAGCACCACGAGAGGCTGCTGGGGATTCTGCTCAACATGAGGAACAACCAGATCTACCCCCAACACAGCCTCGCCAGCAGCATCAAGACCTGGTTTGAGAGGTAAAGGAGAGGGATAAAGATACTGAGGGTTTGGTGGGAAACTGAGGCTGGATGCACGTTTGACAATTTCCTAAACTCAGGAGTGTCCGTCCTCGAAACTATAAACTGCCTTAACAAGGTTGTTCAATATGATATAATTTGCCTGAAACACTTTTAGACATATTATGATAATTAGTTGACCAGGATTATCAATTATGGAATTAAAAGTGCTGCTTTTCAAACTATAATGAGTGAACATTGCTGCTGATTTGAGGAATGAAGAGATTGTAAGAGATTTCCCCCCTCTGTCCCTCCTTTAATACCAAGAAAAACAAACGAATGAAATTGCAAACCAACATTTATCCCTGGAATCATTTTCTCTCTGTATGAACTTAACGTGATCTGATTAATTGTATTTTTATCCACCTCAACCTGTCGCTCCTCGCTCTCATTTCTCTTTTCTCCTTCTGTCTCGCCCCCCCGTCTTCAGCCTCACAGAGCAGAAATGGACAGGAAGTTGGACCAGCGCCACCCCAAAGTAATTACACCACTTCCTTTATGCATGGCAGAAACTGTGTATTCTGTATGTCATTCATGTATTGTGTGTGTGTGTGTGTGTGTGTTTAGGGGTGTGTGCAAGTGCTGTGGGTCAGAGTTAGAGTCCATCCAGCTGACTGCTGAGGAGTACCAGCAGCTGAAAGACAGAGTGATGGCTGACGTCATTCAGGGGCGAGATGTTTTTAACAAGACGACACCAGAGGTACACACACACACACACACACACACACACACACACACACACACACACACACACACACACACACACACACACACACACACACACACATCTACCATGTTGTGCCTCTAGCCTTGTGGGGACTTCCCATTGATGTGATGTATACCGTAACTAAAGAATTTTAACACGCCCCTTACCCTGAAACCAACCCACCACCACCAAGCAAATGTTGTGATCCTTTTGGTTTTATCACTAGTAACAATAACATTTAGAAAACACTGAGTGTGCTCCTAGTTTTTGGGCCCCACCAAGTAAGTTATATAAGAACATGTGCACACGCGTGCTGTGGCCATCTTGATTTGCCACACCTGTGAGGTGGGATGGATTATCTTGGCAAAGGAGACACGATCAATAATCATGGTTGGTGTCAAACTTTCAGCTGCTGTGGTTTGAGAACTTTTAAGATGTGTTCAGTTTGAAATAGGTGTGTGGGTGCTATAGGTGTTTGTTTTTTTTTCAATGGAAAATAATGAATCCTAAATGAATATTCCATGTTGTTGTAAAAATGTCTCTAAACCAAAAAGCAGATATCTGTCAGCAGCATGGCGCGCTTACTTGCTTAGCAGCTCCCTCTCTCTGTAGCGTCTGCTAGATGGCGTTGTTGGCACGTGTGCGGCGCTGGGCTGTTGAGGTGAAGTGAAAGAGATCAGTAAGCTCAGACAGCTGCCTTCACCGTGTAGCTGAGTGAGATGAACAGCTCTCCATTTATGCTCTTTAAGGGGTTGTTTTAAAGGAAGTGAAGGGAAGGAAGCGTAAAGGCACCGTGAGACGGCTAATACTGACTTTCAACTGACTTATTTAGTAATTTAGTAATTCCACCCAGTTGTCTCTTTTCTGGTCTTGATTGTATTTATATTGCATTTATATTTTCTTCCACAGCAGTCATAGAGACATAAAACACAGACATTTTAGGTAACATGCTTTTAGCTTTTGTTGCAGAGTTAAAGACTGATATGCTGTATTAGAATATAATAGTGTGTCTTTCATGTAACAAACTACAAATTGCAATTTTTAAACTCTTTGGATGGATAAAACAAACCAGATATAGCGTGTTAATTAGTGAGTCCTAGAGACCAGTTGTAGCTTCATATCTGACAAACGGACAGATGTGAGTATCTGATTCTCTGTACAAAAACAAATAAGTAAGCATATTTCCCAAAATGTCACACTAGGTAGGCCATTCTGCCGCTTTGTGCAGTGGTTATTCATATTTTACCTGTGATATGAAATGGAGATGTTTTGCATGTTTTAAGGTGGCATAGTTCTTGGGAAGCAACCGCAGTGTGTGAAGGCTCGATGGATCAGTGGGAGCTTAGATAGACAGATAGCTTCAGCCCACAGACATTTAGCATCTTGATACTAAATACAGTCAACAGGCACGCAGAGCAGAACTTAAAATGAGGACTGCATTTTTTTAATGTGAGTTTTATGCCCCTCTCTGACCAGGCGAAGGCAGTCATCACTTTATCTTGCGTGCATATGTGCGCTGTCTGTGTGTGTCTGAGAGAGCCAAGGCACAAGCTTTTCATTGGATTGGAATGTACTGACTGTTATTTTTATAATGCCAATGGCAATAAACTTAAAAACACAGTTATTTTACAGCAGTTGTTTCCAAAAAGAAACCTGGCAACGTCAGTAATATGCCATATGTCATATTTCATTTATGAACAGAGACAGAGTTTGCATGTGTTCCTCTGTGTTTTTCGGTAGTTAGGGGGAGTTTGTTGGTGCAACAGTTCGTTAAATTGAGGGGATTTCCAGCATATGGAGCACCATGTGAATGTGGCCCACAGCTACCTCCTGCGGAGGAGACGGCACAAGGAAGGCAGACAGACGAGGCTGTACAACTTGGCTCCATTAATTGCCAATTTAAGGCAGTTCATTTTGAGGGCAAACAGAGTGCCTCAGACAACAAGGAAGCAACAGATGCGGTGAGGGACAAATGGAGGAAGAGAGTGAGGGCATCGGTGCAAAGAGGAGGAAGAGCTGTGTTTGTTTGTGTGAGGTGAAGCAGAGACGGACACATAGATAGATGTTGAGACGCATAAAGCAGAGACCAAGTTAGGAATTATGACACCACACAGAGTGACCAGAGGAACAGAAACTCCTTCAATTTAATGTAAAGCAACAGAAAAGCCATAATTTATCACGTTTGTGGACCTCCTCTCTGACACACAGTGTACTCACTAGACACACACACTATATCCGAAGCAATAATAGAACATCGGTAACATAAGCTCCACAAAGGTCGCATTTAATCCGACATGTTCTGCTGCGTTGTGTTACATTGCACTGCTGCCTTTGTGTTCCTGTGTCCACACTGTTCGAGCTAAAGCACCTACAGTCCCAGCATACAATGTTTTTGTGCCAGCAGGAGCTGCAGGTGCTCATAGAACATATTTTAGGCACAGATACCAAAACAGAGTTTGGGTCTATTTCAAACATTTTAACATAGAAAAACTACAACACTGATCTTCCCAGTTTCAGTTCATTGCAAATGAGATGTTGCACTTCGTTACCGCAAAGGAAATGAAATGAAATAAAATAAAACAACATAACAATCATTTATCCCCATACTTTTGGGTTCAGTTTCTCTTCCCTTGATTATAATCTGAATAAAATATTAGCAAGTATTTACCATATTATACTTTCAAAGAGCCCAGACATGTCAATAATGACAATGCTAATCTTTAATATCTTGTAAAGCAGTATAATATTAAATCTTACAACAATTTTATCTCAAGTATAGTGCTTTGAAATCAGCTGCCGTAGCAACAGCAGGTTGTTATGGATACTTACATGTATAGTTAATTAACATTTGTTTCAGACTTGTGACACAATTTTGCTTAAATACGCATTCTCAAATATAGAATATCTATATTATGTATAATATAATGAGATGTTATTACAAATAAAAACATGACATTTATAACCAAATTAAAATGTAATGCGTAGAATACGGTGGGACTGATATAAATATTGTTTCTGTATAAGCACGTGTGTGTGTGTGTGCGTGTGTGTGCACGTGTGTGTGTGCGTGCGTGTGCGTGCGTGTGTGTGTTTTAAGCAGTCATATTATCCACAGCAGCACAATGAGCTGGTTTCACATATCAGCTGTGGAAAGTCCCTAGATAATTATACTGGACTCTCTCTCTTCGTCTCTCTCTGCTTCCGTCTCCTGCTCTCATTCTCTTAAACTTTTTTTTCCTCTTTCTTTTTGACCCTAACCCTCCATCATAACCAATCACTCTCCTCATCCCCACACCTCCATCTGTCCATTCCTCCTTTTTTGAATACTTCTAATACTCCCACCCAAACACACTTCTCCCCCATCTCAACCAAAACCAGCTTCCAGACTGAAAGTGCACATTGTGGTGGTGTTCTGTTGAATTCATTATTGTTCCATACAGTATTTGTGTGAGTGTGTTTGCATGTGTTTGGTGAATTAAAGTAATCAAAATAGATAATGGAGCATTAACTGGGCTTGGCAGGCAGTATATCCATTAGAGGAGGAATATTACAACCTTTTTACATTTTTATGGTCACATTTTGATTGTGCGGTTGTAATGGTGTGCAGGCAGTCATGTTTCAAGTCCAAGGGGAATTCACAGCAACCTATTTCCATACCGCCGCTATCTAAAAGTGAAAGCATTAACAATGTGCACGTGCTGGAGGCTAATTCTGAGCTTCAGCACTACTTTCCTGTTATGGTGCAAAGAGGTAAGACTGTTTCACATACTGACTAGAACAGGACACAGGACGAAGCCTTTCTCCCTCGCTGCAGTGCAAAGACACACATGACAAATATTCAACAAACTTTCTTGAAGTGCTGTGCTAAAATTAAAGTTGAAGACAGAAAACAATTATCTCCAGATGTCTTTCCACATCTCCCTTTAGAACATTTATGAGTAGTGAACCATGCAAATAAAGTGTGGCCCACTTTAAATGATATCGTATAAGTCTGAGTCTAATCTGAAACAGGTTTATCCAACAAGGAAAGAAAATCATTATTACCCATATCCTCAATGCAGGATGCTGTTAAACTTTATCACTACACAGACTCTAGTCTATTGTCAGCTGCCAGCTGCCAGCTGGCACTCAGTCATCTCAGTGACAAGCAGGAAAGGCACAGAATGTGTATTACTGGCAGGCTTGTGATCAGTCAGTGAGAAAACCAGCCAACCATCAGGCCAGTCAACTCACAGATGGACTTCAGAGACACCCCTCTGCCACAATGAGGAACAAACCCCTGGTTAGAGAGTCCTGCAGAGTTTTTCTGTACATTTTCAGTACTGCACATATTTAGTCAGACACCCAGCAAGTATTTAGTCAGACTGTCAGCTTTTAAGGTGGGCACCTTTTCTGAAAATGAGCACGTCTGCCACTATACGCAAACGTATTTTGACATTAGTAATTCGAGACTTTGGCTCTGCAGTCATGAATGAAAAATGGAGCTGAGAAAAGTGAGCAATATAATACACTGACTGTCAGATGGACAATTACAGAGGACCGAGGAGGAGGTCAGAGGACTGCTGCTGTTTATTCAATCAAAAGATGAAAAGATCTGATTTGTGAATTTAATTGACGTTTGCTCCTGGCTGGTAGCGAGCTAAAAGACTATTAATAGAGAAAAGAGATCGAATTCTAAGGCAATAAGTAGAGCCCATAGACGATCCCTACTCGTCTGTCGGACCACCGCTTTGGGCCAGACTGAAATATCCATCTGATGGATTGCCATGAAATTTTGTGCAGAGATTCATGGTCCCCAGTGGATGAATCATGCTGACTTTGGTGATCCACTGACTTGTCCACCAGGCCCACTGTGAATTAAAACCTTTTAATTTGTGTGATACTTTGGGTTATAATCTAACAGATGAATCTAAAACGAAGCCTCAGCTGTACTTTGTGTTCAATGCTAATTAGCAAATGTTGGCACACTAACACACCGAGTTAGTCAGCTAGTTTAGATTCTAAACATCAGAGATCAACATGTTAGGATTGTCATTGTGAACACGGTAGTATGCTGATGTTGGTGTTTAGCTCACAGAGCCCCCAGAGAGACTGTGGTGAAATAGAACACAGTGTGGCACATTATCCAGGTATAACTCTCAAACCTTTATCCATTTCTTTACTCCTCCAATGACCTATTTTTTCTCTCAGTATATCACTCTCATCCTCTTCATTTCTGTCCGTCTATCTCTCTGTCTGTTCAGGAGTTGGAGAGGTTCAAGGCATTTGTGAAGAGGAAGCCAGCTTTCGATGTGGTCGTAGATGGACTGAATGTAGCAAACATCAGCAAGGACAGACGCAAGCAGTCGGAGACGGTGAGAAAGCACACAGATGCTCATGCATGCAAACTGTAATGTAAAATAGAGTTGAAAAGGGTTCAAAATATCTAATATCTAAATATTTTACAGGGTCTACTAACACACACACACATAGAGTTTTAGAGTCTAGATTTTAGTGGTTTCTTCCCACACATATGTCTGTCCAACCCAGGGGCTTTTCTGCTGGCTTCACTATGACTAAACCTGCAGTGTGTGTCAGCAGACGCATGTAGGAGGTGCCTTTATAACTGGCCAATACCTGATTTTAATGACACCTAGCTTACTTCCCACCCACATCTTTCTGTCTATCAGGAGCGTGTGTGAACTATGTAACTTTCTGTCTCTTCTCTTCTGTCTGAATTGATATATGTCACGTCTTTCACAGACGTTATGTGGCAGTCAAAGGAAAGTACAGACAAACCTTTTCCCTCTCTAGTGATGTAGTTCATGTGAAAGCTTAATGAATTATTCACATGAATGCAAAAGTCATAGAAATTTACACCAGGGCCGCTTACAGAAGTGTTCATTCAAATGCCAGTATAGATTAAAAAAAATACCTCAATTTGAGATTAATGAGAGTCTACAACCACACGCTATCAACAGCAGTGCTTTCACAGATAGTTGTTGGACAAATTGAAATTTTGACCTGATAATGGCAGTAGATGAAACCATCAGCATTGGACTAGATGATGTAAACAATGTAAAAACTGCAAAAAAATATCTTAAAACTTGTATTAGTCATGTAGGAGCTACATGCACCATCGGGTGTGATCATGACAGACATTTGTGTTATTAAATAATCATGTTCTATTTTTTCACATTAACATGAATAAAAGTATTGAGGTGTGTGTGTGTGTGTGTGTGTGTGTGTGTGTGTGTGTGTGTGTGTGTGTGTGTGTGTGTGTGTGTGTGTGTGTGTGTGTGTGTGTGGGTGTGTGTGTTTTTCAGTTGTTGGCGGTGGTGTCAGAGCTCGAGCGTCAGGGTCTGACTGCTCTGGTGTTGGGAAGGAAACACATGCTGCGGCCCTCCAGTTCCTGGAAGAAACACAACATGGACCTCATCCAGCAGAGAGCTCACTGCTTCTTCACTGAAAACATGTGAGCCGCTGATAATAAAAAAGAGTATTATGGAAAATGTCCCACAAACAACTCCTCAACACAGCATTCAGCACGTTGTCCTTAGGAGTGTGTGTTTGTAACAAGTTCACCTCACACCTTTTGGTCTGTGTGTCCGTCAGTTCGGAGGACGACCCCTTCTTGCTGTATGCCGCTTTGCATTCTGGGAACCACTGTCAGTTTGTGAGCAAGGACCTGATGAGGGACCACAAGGCCTGCCTGCCAGACGCAGCCACCAGACGGCTCTTCTTCAAATGGCAGAGAGGCCACCAGCTGGTAATGACTGGTTACGTCACAGCAGGCACAAGAGTCCGATTTCAGGTAAGGATGACGAGGAGCAGGAGGAAGAGGAGGAGGAAAGGGCTACAGACGAGAAAGAAGGATACCAATTAATTGTGTGTGTTTGTGTGTGTTAAGAATATTCCTAGCTACGACACCATCGTCCAGACTTCAGCGGACTCGTGGCACCTTCCCTACGACAGCACAGAGGACCGGAGCACCTATGAAGTGCCGCAACAATGGCTCTGCCTCACCAAAAAGCACTGAACACGTTCACACTCATATGCTTGTATTAGAACTGTGGACTTGTGAATAAAATATTATTATAAATAACTAAGCTGCCTGCACTCATTAATTTAACTTTGAGCTTCAGGAAAGCGAACTTCTATTCGATTTTTAGTAATAATGATAAACGTGTTGCATCTCATAGCAACATCTCAAAGGAGCAGCAGGTTTGTAGTCCGTAGTGACGTTTACAAACTACAAAGGGACCCGGATGTGGAAGCCTCCAGCGGGACAGATCACATCCGGGTTGCCATGTTTTGCCTCTCTTTCCTCTCAGTTTAGTTTCAACTTCAGCCTACTGGGGTTTACCTCGGTTACGTCCAGCCGTCATGTCTCGGGGGTCAAGTGCAGGCTTTGACCGCCACATCACCATCTTCTCTCCGGAGGGAAGACTCTACCAAGTCGGTGAGGAGTGAGAGAAATGACCAAAAGTCAACCTGCTCTGTCATCACCACTGGCTAACGGGCTAGCATTAGCTAGCAGCTTCTATCCAGCCCATTCACAGCTCACTGTCATTAAAAGCAGGTTTTTATTTCAACACGTCGTGCTAAAAAATAATTGTACTTAACTATATAAAATCAGAATTAAATATTTATTAAGTAATAATTAAATAACAGGCTCGTTTTGTTGCTGTTGTGCTAGCTACCTTAGCTAGCTTAATGGTACTGTGGAGTGCTACAAGGTAATGTTTATATGAATATTTTTGTGAGAATTTACTTTCTTATTAAGCTTCACTAGCTACTAATTTAGTAGCACATTACCTACCCGTATTTACAACAGTCATTCTTTTAAAAGAGTCATTGCAAGTGAGCTGTATCACATGTTAGCTTCAGACCTGAGACAAGCCACCAGCCATATGTAACAAAGGTGTACATTGTGGAATACTTAGACAAAGAGTTGCTTGTGTGCACAAATTGCATACAAAATGGTTTGAAGTGGTTTGAAGTGCCCACTTGTACCTCATGACTTGATTCTCCCCTCTCTGTTTTCAGAGTATGCCTTCAAAGCCATCAACCAGGGAGGGCTGACCTCTGTGGCTATCAGAGGAAAGGACTGTGTTGTGGTCGTCACACAAAAGAAAGTCCCAGTCAGTACACACACACACACACACACACACACACATCATAAGTGCACAGATGTTAATGTTTCTGTGTCTTCACAAAGCATGTGGTCAGATACGACAGCTGTCATTAGTTATTGTATTACTAGTGGAATATGAGGTGTACATTTCCCTTTTGCCTCAATCTTGTGTTTTTCTCAGGACAAGCTGCTGGATGCCTCGACGGTCACACATCTGTTTAGAGTTACAGAGAACATTGGCTGCGCCATGACAGGCATGACTGGTAAGTGATGTCTTGTTGAGTTTGAGTTCCCGTTGATGATAATTGATGGTAACAAATTTCCACAGAGTGTTGTTGCCTTATTGTCCTCTTGCTCATCTTCCTTTTCGGAGCCAGAAATGTATCCGTGTAATGACTTTTGTCAGGGCTGGGGAAAATAAGTGTGCAGTTTTAGTCAGCTGCCAAGTCTTTAACATTACATAGTATTAGTCAGTAAAAAAAACCCAACATGGTTTTAAAAAGTCTAGAGCAGCCTCAACCTGTTAGAGACAGGGCCGACTTCTTTTAACAGTCAGGTTGAGAATAATGAATCATCCATCTCTAGTACTCCTGTCCTCCATTTAAACAAAGAAATAAAAAAATTTAAGAAGTCTGTTTGTGTTATGCTCATTCGTGTATTTGTCCACTCTGTTTGCCTCTTCCTCTCACTAGCTGATGGCAGGTCTCAGGTGCAGAGGGCACGCTATGAAGCTGCTAACTGGATGTATAAGTACGGCTACGAGATCCCTGTGGACATGTTGTGCAAACGCATGGCGGACATCTCCCAAGTCTACACACAGAATGCTGAGATGAGGCCGCTAGGCTGTTGTGAGTAGCGTGTTCTTGTACTAGATATCGGATTGTTTGTGGGATTTTAACCAAAATCCAATCCATTCCAAAATAATGGGTTCCTCTATGTATTAGCAGGGTTTTCGTCACAGCTTGATTCTGAATATCAGCACAAAATCCAGTTTACATGTTACATCTCTGAAAACTGATATTGGTGCCTGCGTGTTCGTGCAGCTGTTTATGGGTCCATATTTCTTTGACAAGGGTAAAGTGTATGTAAAGTGCTGTTTAGTGCATAAATCAGATGTACAAATCGATTACACTGCTTCGTTCCAACTGTCCTGTCTTTATTCCCCTGTGCCTTGCATCCCTCCTCCAGGTATGATAGTTGTCGGACTCGATGAAGAGTTGGGTCCGCAGCTGTATAAGTGTGATCCAGCCGGCTACTACTGTGGCTTTAAGGCCACTGCAGCTGGAGTGAAACAGACTGAGGCCACCAGCTTCCTGGAGAAGAAGGTCAAGAAGAAACTGGATTGGACCTATGAACAGACTATCGAAGTAGGGGACACACACAAACACACACACACACACAGTTATGTAGTTTTGTTTGGAGAATTTCTCAGGCAGGGAACCTCAGAGAGTTCTTTGGATGTCATAAATGTTCAGGAGTTTCACAAGTGTGCAACTAACTGCATTAATTGGTGTTTCTCTGGACAACTGTGGTAGAAACCAAACTGAAATCCACTTGGTAGATTACAAGAAGTCAAAGCAAACAAGTGGAATTTGTCACCCACATCTAAATTGCACTGGCCTTTCCTTATTCACTATTTAACGACTGTTGGTAGACAAATAGTGTAGGTGGACAAGCATAAGTGCCATGGCTGTATTTATTTTTCTAGAGAAGGTAAAGCATTATTATTTGCTGTCAGATACTGTTTACAGCCACACTGACATGCTTTCAGAGGCTCATTTATGACTGCGTTGCTGCACCTCGCTGTTTCCAAATGCCTCTATGTCTCAGACGTAATGTTTAATTTGTTTTCCTTTCCGCTCCTTCCCTTCCTGCTTCTCAACAACACTTCCTCTCTTCTCAAAACAGACGGCTATCTCATGTCTGTCAACCGTTCTGTCCATCGACTTCAAGCCCTCAGAGCTGGAGGTGGGAGTCATCACTACCCAGGAGCCGAAGTTCAAGTGAGTACTTTTCCTGAGACGGAGCGAGAACATATCTTGATAACCACGAGTAAGGAATACGATCGAGGCCGCAGGTATAGAACGTTTTTTCACTGGCCAGCTGCTGTAAAGGGGTTTTTGCAGAGTAAAAGTAAAGCAGGTCATTGCTGGAAAAACGGCAGATGGATTTAGTCAAACTCCCTGGATACATTTTAATCTTCGCTGCTTGACACAACATGCAGCTCTGAACAGATGCCAGTGCTCCTGCCTTTAAAGGCTTGCATGTTTATGCAGAAACTGAGAAGATGAATCACTAAAAACATAGTAATGTGTTGGCATTGTCAATAACGCATCAGTTACGTTTTAAAAGATGATAAAAACAGGCTGGTGTTGTAATGGAAATTCCCAAAAACTAAGATAAGATCAAAGTAAGGGCTTACATGGTTGAATGTGTTCTCAACATCGCCGTGTGTGTGCGTGTGTGTGTATGTGTGTGTACGACCCACGAAATCTGCCAGAACAAAAAATTATGGCCGTTAACTTGTGTGTTTGTGTTCCAGGATTCTGTCGGAGTCGGAGATCGATGCTCGGCTGATGGCCTTGTCTGAGAGAGAGTGAGGAAAGTTGGCAGCCACCGCGGCAACACCAGAAAAGCCCACCTCCTCCACACACAGGTCTCCTCTAGAAGGAACACAAAGGAGGAGTTGGTACAATCTTGTTCAGAGGAGGAGGTGCGAGACAAACTAAAAGATGAACAATCAAGAACACTACGGCCCTTTTTACCACGTGGGTAGAATGTTACCCATCTGCTCTGACACATACCCCTCCTCCGCTGTCTCTGGACACTATATTGTGCATATCGACCCCCTCCTGCGTTTTTCCTTCTAGCCACACAGAGACATCCTCACTGCAGGCAGCTGTCAAATATCTGGAAAGATGCTGGGCATTCAGCTCAGCCCACCACATGACACACGAGTCTGTTGTGCTGTTTGGTTGCCGGACGCGGTGCTCTCTCTGCATGGACCTCAGCCCAAATGACTTCAGTTTGATGAGTGTGACGTGAGCAGAGTGGAAGATGGGGTTGTGGTAACACTACAGCTACGGCACAATACCTCTTATTAATACCTCTGACTTGATGGTCCTGGAGCTTCTTGACTCGCTGTATTTCAGCAGTGCTTCCAGTCTTTACTCAGGGCTGCCAAAACATGTCATCTCTCTTATTTTAGTCATCCACTTTAAAGTCTCCACTGTCTTCAGTTCCAGGATGATGTTTATGCTCTGATGTACTGTGTTATAACCCAGGGAAACCACTGTGGGAATTCTCCCATTGCGACAGTCATCATCGTCACACCCCTGTTGGAGTCTGCTCAGGTCAACATCAATTGGAAGTCTATTTTATCCTCTTCCTTGTGTTTTGATCCTCCTCCCTTCTGCTGACGGTAACTGCACTTCTATTAAACATGTTTTTATCAAACACCTACGTTTCCCTCTTAATTTCTTTTTACTGCATATTTGACCTTGTGGTGCCTTCACACTCGTCTCCTTATGCAGACACGAAACCAAAATGCAAACTTGCTAAATGAGGTGCCTGTCCACTTTCTGTGCCGTGGGTGTGAGCATTACTTTCATTCCTTCAATTGAAATACAGTATATCTCCATAAGATTTCAATTACTATAAAACAGTTTTAGATGTTTTACAGTTTACTGAGGTAATTTATATGGAATGTTGTCATTGTAAATTATCATTATTTACATTAATCCTAACCTCTTGGGTGAGCTGGGTAAAGTCTGAAAGTGCTGGAGAATGAATCGAGAGAAATTTCCGTATAGTAGTCGCACTTGTGCCATATTTATTTAATCTGGAAAAATGATTTGTGGTGTCTACACAAGAAGCTTAAGCACAAATTAAAAAGGCTTTGCAATTATTTAAAAAAAAATCCACTAGTACTGTGCTGTACAATCCATTCTATTGACAGCTATTATAAAGTGATGTCTCCACTGTGACTGTGTGTACACACGTGGACAACATTGTTGGTACCCCTCTGTTAATGAAAGAAAAACCCACAATGGTCACTGAAATCACTTGAAACTTACAAAAGTAACAATAAATAAAAATTTATTGAAAATTAAACAATCAAAATCAGCCATTACTTTTGAATTGTTGTTCAACAGAATTATTTAAAAAAACAAACTAATGAAACAGGCCTGGACAAAAATGATGGTACCCATAACTTAATATTTTGTTGCACAACCTTTTGAGGCAATCACTGCAATCAAACGATTTCTGTAACTGTCAATGAGACTTCTGCACCTGTCAACAGGTATTTTGGCCCACTCCTCGTGAGCAAACTGCTCCAGTTGTCTCAGGTTTGAAGGGTGTCTACTCCAGATGGCATGTTTCAGCTCCTTCCACAGATGTTCAATGGGATTTAGAGCAGGGCTCATAGAAGGCCACTTCAGAATAGTCCAATGCTTTTCTCTTAGCCATTCTTGGGTGTTTTTGGCTGTGTGTTTTGGGTCGTTATCCTGTTGGAAGACCCATGACCTGCGACTGAGACCAAGCTTTCTGACACTAGGCAGCACATTTCTCTCCAGAATGCCTTGATAGTCTTGAGATTTCATTGTACCTTGCACAGATTCAAGACACCCTGTGCCAGATGCAGCAAAGCAGCCCCAGAACATAACCGAGCCTCCTCCATGTTTCACAGTAGGGACAGTGTTCTTTTCTTGGTATGCTTCATTTTTGCGTCTATGAACATAGAGTTGATGTGCCTTACCAAAAAGCTCCAGTTTTGTCTCATCTGTCCAAAGGACATTCTCCCAGAAGCTTTGTGGCTTGTCAATATGCATTTTCGCAAATTCCAGTCTCGCTTTTTTATGATTTGCTTTCAACAGTGGTGTCCTCCTTGGTCGTCTCCCATGAAGTCCACTTTGACTCAAACAACGACGAATGGTGCGATCTGACACTGATGTACCTTGGCCTTGGAGTTCACCTTTAATTTCTTTGGAGGTTGTTCTGGGCTCTTTGGATACCATTCAAACTATCCATCTCTTCAATTTCTCATCAATTTTCCTCTTGCGGCCACGTCCAGGGAGGTTGGCTACAGTCCCGTGGATCTTAAACTTCTGAATAACATGTGCCACTGTTGTCACAGGAGCATCAAGCTGCTTGGAGATGGTCTTATAGCCTTTACCTTTAACATGCTTGTCTATAATTTTCTTTCTAATCTCCTGAGACAACTCTCTCCTTCGCTTTCTGTGGTCCATGTTCAGTGTGGTACACACCATGTCACCAAACAGCACAGTGACTATTTGCCACCCTTTAAATAGGCAGACTGACTGATTATGAGTTTGAAGACACCTGTGATGCCAATTAAAGGACACACCTGAGTTAAACATGTCCCTCTGGTCAAATTATTTTCAATCTTTTATAGAGGTACCATCATTTTTGTCCAGGCCTGTTTCATTAGTTTGTTTTTTTAAATAATTCTGTTGAACCACAATTCAAAAGTAATGGCTGATTTTCAATGGTTAATTTCCAGTAAATTTTTATTTATTGTTACTTTTGTAAGTTTCAAGTGATTTCAGTGACCATTGTGGGTTTTTCTTTCATTAACAGAGGGGTACCAACAATTTTGTCCACGTGTGTAAAGCCAACATGAGCTGCCCAAGTGTCTTTCACACAGACGTTTTGGTATTTATTTACATGGAGTAAAACTCCCGTTCCTCCTCGCCGCCCTGTACTTGACTGAAGCATCCTGTTATTCAGCGGAGATTCCCATCTTTGCAGGAATGAGAAGCAGAAATGTCGCGAACAGCTGAGTGTTGTGTTCCTGGGAATTTCCTGTCCCTTCACCCCACCCCACCCCTCGCCCCACCCAGCCGGCAGGAGGAACTTTGTCGCAGGCTCAATTAGTTCCTCATTCAGTGGACACGAGGTGCCATGTTATCAGCTCTTTCTTGCACGTCATGTGTTATATGAAAATAAAAAGGCGGCCAGTCAGAACTGAAACTCAGCCGTCACACTTTGAAGGAGGCATTTGTACACTAATGGCAGCAGACAGGCACGTGGTTACAGTAATTCCCCTTATAACTGCTGCCTTGTAATATTGTCACGTGCTGGTTTTTGTAAGACCTTTATATCGTGATATTACCAAGATTATGATACCAATTGTGCACTCATTAAAAAAAAAACAACATTGTTTTGTTGTCCAAACTTGATGCTTTAGCTGTAATCCAGGACAAACAATACATTTTCAGTCACGTGCCATTTGTTTCCCCTTCACGTCAGCCGTCCCCACAAAAGCACTCACACAGGTTCTTACTGTTAAATACGAGTGTTTTTAATTTAACTGGAGTGTGCTGGATTGTTTGCTGTCCGACATATACAACTTGCTCAACTGTACACATTCACAGCTTCCATAAAAAATACATCTTTGTATACACAGCATTTACAATATCATACAACAGAGCTGTTGCAGGTACGTCAGTGTGGATGGACGTTTTTGTGACAAATGATTTGCAGTGTCCACAGAATACAAGCCGTCCTCTCATCATAAAGCAAGCCCGTCCCCACATAATGTGTCACGTATTCACATGTCGGCGTGCAATTGCTCTCCTGCAGTCTGGAGCGAACTCGTCGGGTTATTCGAACATCGGTCTCTGTTTGATTCTCCTTTGCAGCTGCATGTCATTCCGTTTGCCAGCGGTGACGCCTGCTCCGTGTCACCCACACTGCCCGGCTCCCGTGACATCACGGCAGGAAGAAGCCGATATGCCGAGCCATTTCTCTCATCCTTCACCGTCATCATCACAGCCTCCTGCCTCTGTAACTTCCTCTCTCTTTTGTTTCGTGCTAATGTCCATTCCACTGAATATCGTCATAACCCACCTACAAACACAAAAGAGGACAGAAAGATGGTCATACACTGGCCAGACAGAAAATGTCAACATCACAGCGAAAACTCAGCATCATCAACACACACCTCCTCATCGGACTCCTCATCCTCCTCTTCCTCGCTGTCGTCTGATTCGCTGTCAGGCAGCTCCCTCAGGTCAGGTTTGGTCAGCGAGTGCAGTTCTTTCCTGATGTCGTCGTTGTCGCGACCGTAGGTGAGGTGGTAGGGAGTGTGGCCTCCAGACGTCAGGAGATTGGGGTCTGCGCCTTTCTTCAGCAGCAGTTTGACCAGTGAGAGATTCTGCTGGTCCACGGCCAGGTGCAGTGCACCGCGACCGTTACGCTGTTCCTGTGGGAAGGGAGAGAACGCCTGATTTTACTTCTCTGCTGGTCACCTTAATGTAATATTTGATTTTAAAATGTTCAGATCATGCTAGTAATTCTGTTCTCTGTGTATGGTGTGTTGTTTACCTTTGCATTAATGTCAGCTCCTAGATCCACCATGTTCTCCACCAGTGAGAGGAAACCCTGAACTGAGGCCAGATGGAGGCAGTTCTGACCTGCAGAGAGAAGAAGAGCTTAACACCTGACACCAGACCAGCACGTGTCATTTTATACCTGCAGTTTTCTAGGAAAAAGCCCAGGACCCAAAGGTGGTGCTAAATTGTACTTAACTGGCTTCACAAATGCAGATTTCTATCATTGTGCCATGCTGACACAGATAGATTTTCATATACATTTTCATTTAATATGACAAAACAAGATTTCTATTCTATTTCTAACATTTGGTTCCCCAAAGCAATCTGCACACCAGCCACACTTAAGGCTTAAAAATATCGATGCACAAGTCTAAAACTGAAGCCTTCCCCGTTTCTATTTGGAGCCTCAGAATCTAACATTATGTGCCATGTAATAGCCGGGATGTGATGACATGAATGGCTACGGCATTCCCCTTGCTGGCTGAAATGTTTCCTTCCTAACCATAGTGTTCAGGGATAATGGCAGCCAAGACCAGCAGCAGGTTTCAAGGGTGGGTCACCACAGAATGGAAATTACCACCACTGCTACAGAATATAATGTTCTAATAATGGTAAAACACTACAATTTACCCTCCCACCACCAGTTTTAAACATTTTCGTTCCCCAACATGTAAACAGCTGGTTAGTGAAGCATTTGTCAGAAATGTAGTGCAAGTTCGTAAGTTCGATTCAGGACAGATCTTTTTCTGCCGTCTCACCGTGATAGTTGCAGGCAGCCATCACCGTGTGAAGATGCTCTGGCTGACAGTTCTGTGTGATGACGCTGAAGCACAGCAGGTTACCATGGCGACAGGCGATGTGCAGAGGCGTGTCGCCGCCGTCATCCACCAGAGTGGGGTCGCAGCCGGATACCAGGAGGTGCTGGCACACGTCGGCCTGGTTCGTTATTACTGCTAAGTGCAGAGGAGTCTGGAGCGGGAGGAAGTCAGACAGGTGAGTGACTGAGTCAGCGGGCGACTTCATTACACTTGATGCGATGACTGACATGAGAAGTCTATTCCTTTTAAAATCCTACCTGTCTCTGGTCATTTTGTGTGTTGAGGAAGTCTGTGTGCTTGGACAGGTCGATCATTGTCCTGATGTAGTCCTTGGCTTCATGGATGATGGCCAGGTGGAGCAGCCTATAGAGACAGAGAGTAGAAAACCTGTCACTACACAATCTACAACTCAGTGAATAGTTTCCAGAAGTGAGTAAAACAAACAGCAGATACATGTACTCCTGACTGTGCTGTTGTTACACCTGTATCAAAATACTTTTACCTGATACCCCAAACACCAGGCGAAAGGAAAAATATAGGAAAGTTTCACTTAGTGCAAAATCAGGTGCAGGATACCACTAATGTTTTAAGATATTACTATTGTTGTCATTATTATTATCATTATCTAGGCCACACTTAAATCAATATGATATTGTTCATAAATGTATCACAGCAGTTATTTCTACTCTTGAGATATTGGGGACAGTAAACAGTAAACTAATGTTAATGACAGTTACATCTCTGCATCATGGTTTCATGTCTTCAGTACCCATTAATTAAGTCACTTATGGCGCAACAGATCACATTTATGCACATCCTCTAAAACAGCTGGAATACTGTGCACACACTTTGGACTAGATTTCTCGGCGGATGAATCGTGTTATAATGGAAATAACACCCCCTTTGTGTTACTATTTTTTTAAATAGTAAAAAGTCGCACAAACGTACTCCAGGACAAACTTCCGTACAAGTTAACGTGTTTTTCCTAGTTTTTCTCCTCCTTCTCGCCTCACGGGAGCGCGCAGCGGTCGGGTTCCTTGGCGGCGCGCCCGGGACTTTCCCAGCCTGACCCGCGGCCATAGTGGCTTCCCTCCTGATAACAGGCTGTTTACGTCCAGCAGCGCCGAGTCTGACCACAGCCGGGCCCACTATCACGCCGGACACCCCCTCTGTGTATTTTTATCACTGCAGCGGCCCTCTTTTATAGTCCCCCGCGCTCCACAGAGGCGCTCCGGGCCGGACCGAGCTAGGCCCGGGCCTGTGTGTTATAATGACAGGCTGGAGGAAAGCATTCCCCACAGGAAGGGGATCAGATTACCTCCGAGACCCGAGCTAGGCCCACTCAGGCGACACAAGCCAAGCTACAGCCCTGAAAACGGATGAATATCCCGGTGATTAGCCGTGTGCCGCTGCTCCCGGTCTGACTTACGTGTCTCCGTCCTCGGTGGTCTGTGTTTTCCACTCGTGCAGCTCTCCTCCTCCAGCCGGAGCCTGTTTGCGCTGCGGCGGCTCACAGTCCACCTGGAGCCGACGGATCTCGGCCGCCACAGCCTGGTACTCTTCCTCCTTCAGCGAGTCCAAGCCGCTGTCGAGCCGCTCCTCGGTCGCCTGAGCCGGCTTCCCTTCTTTAGAGTCCCGGCTGTAATCCATTTGGTTCAGTATACTGGTCCGATGGAGGTCCATGGCGGCGCGCTGGTCGGGACGAGGTGCGTTTGGTTGTGTTGTGGCGGAGCCGAGCTGCAGTCTGTAAATGCCCTCTGTGTGGCTGCAGCGGGGCGGAGCTCCAGTGGGGGATTTCCAGAAAACTGTCAAACAAGAATAACACAGCGTACAGATCGCTGGCTCCAGGAGGGGATTTCTATCGATATATAAATATCTGCATATATTATATAAATACACTCATCAGAGACATTTTGCAGCACTTTAAGCACACATTTCTGCAGCATTTCAGTTTTTACACAAGTGTTTGGACTTTGTAATGACACATTCCTGCTACAGGTAGCCTATATGTTTTCTCTGTAGGTGAAGTTACTTTTTTAACTATGCAGTCTGTGTTCTGTTTAATCAACTGTATGGACCTCTGAGTCAACCCGGTCAACAGTACAAGGAGCAAATCAGCCTTCAAGACATAGTTCAGTGTTCCACAAAGGGACGCACTAAAGTCCAGTGAATCAGAGTCAGTTACATATTTCACATGTTCCCCCTCTGGTTGTACCTTTGTGGCATGGAAGAGTTTCTGTTTTGACACTGGTGAGGGACGGATGCATGGAAAGTACTAAAAGTGCACCTTCGGGTGCCTGGCCCTGCTGAATCACTTTAACAAAAAGGAAATGTTGCTCAGCAGCCCCTCTGTGTATGAGTGGGTGGGAAGACCTGCAGGATGGAGAGGGGAGGGAGGGGGCAGCACAGGACTTTCCTACAAAACTTCAAGTGTGATTGCTGTGTGATTTCAGTTTCTTTAGTCATATATGAGCAAACCAACAGGCCTCAGCAGGGGAGTCTCCTGCAGATGTTTTTGTTCTTTAAAGATGGATTTTTCTTTGATATAGCACTGACTGCGTCTATTCTTTACATCAGGAGCTAAAACGGTATCAGTTTCCTGCAATTATACAGGTCAAAGTACACAGTACTTACTGTGCTTAACACCCTGCCAGCTATTTCTGAACATACAGTCGAGTCTTGGCGAGCCTCTGACCTGCCCCTTTAAAAACAAACACCAGGCTGAACGTGATGTTCTTGGGGCCTGAGGGAAACTCCAGGCTTGTTTTACCTCCTGTTGTTCAGTCTGTGACCAGCCAGACCAGGAGGCTCAAGCTCCGCTCTCAGCACTGTCATGCACACACACACACGCCAATGCATAGTGTTTCAGCTAGAAAACAGCTTCTCTGCAGAACACTGTGCATCATGAACTACACTTAGGTATTTACCATGTTACACAATGTTGAATTAAGAATAAGCTGCTGTTCAGTGCTGCATTCTGCTGCTGTACATCACCCCCAGGCAAGAATGGCAAGATTGTAGCGAGGAGGACAAACCACACAAGCCACATTCACACCCACAGTTCATTCTAAATACATCGTACATACTGAGCCTGCTGATCACAATCAGCTCTGAAGGCTCAGTGAAAACAAGACCTCTGTTTGAACCACAGAGAGGCCGATGAATGGAGGAGAGGAATGCACACAGCAGGCCGGAGGACGAGCGGACAAAGCAGTTACACACATTTTCACAAAGCTTTATGTACTCAGACAGAGGGAACATTCCCATCCGTGAATTAATGGTTGCAATCAGTCATTCTACTTTGAGATTTTCAAAAAGAGTTTCTTTTTATGTCACTTTTCTGAGTAGACAGTGAAGACAAACAGCATTTCATGAAGGAAGAATCAGACCAACCTAAGTTCCAACCTTTACATAACCGGTTCTCACTAAGCATGTACATTTGCTACATCACAGTGCATTCATTTGATCACCACAGTACACCTTGTATTTTATTGTATTATGTCTGTGTTCTTTTTTATTCTTACATTTTAACATTTGCACTATTCATGTCTTTGTCTTTTTCTCATTTCACTTGTGTGATTTTCTGTTGCTCGGTCTGTGTGCCGGAGGGAGCCTGAGAACAACAGGCTCGCTGCTTCACTGTAATCGTGATGCACGTGACAAATAAAGAACTTGAACTTGAACGACAGAGTCGGACACTTAACAGGAAGCACTCAGCGTCTTCTCAGGCAGATATGTGTAAACGATGCCGATATGATTGGATTCAGCAGAACTGAATCATTTTGACCGGAAAATGAAACAGTCAATCAGTGCAACCCTGCTTCATTACGGTAAATGTCATGACAGTCAGAAAAAACTGATGCTTAAAGCAGTACGGGAACAAACATATTCAACATATGTAGAGTTTTTACTAGCAGCCTTAGACATAGAGGGCAGTAAGTACGCCCACTGAAGTCAGAAATGGTCCTGGATTCTTTGGTGTAATCAGTGTTTTTCTGTGGTGTTGCCCAGCTAGTTTTTTATGGGCTTTTTCAAACTGTAACCTGAGTCGTCAGCAGTTGCACAGATTACCTATTAATGTGTGCTTTAACTCGAAAACAATGGCAAAGGAAACTAGCATGGTGTTATCAAGTCTATGATAAGCTCCATGTTTATATTTCTATCACTGTGCTTTAGGAGAAGGAGGATTTAGCTGAGTGGCTGATTGTCACTGTTTAGCTACAGTTGACTGCATCTCCCAGCAGATATTTTAAACTGACTGTAATATATTTATCCATTTGTACATCAGATATTTTTGATCATGTAATCTTGTGTGTGTGTGTGTGTAAGTGCTTTTCATCATTTGTATTGTGTGAACTAAGGTTATTATTCTGTAGTTAACAGAAACTAAAACTAGGTGTGTGGAAACATTTGAGTTAAGTGAAACAAAAATAAAAGCTAGACTTTAGGGGGAAAAACAAAACTACAAAACTAGAATAAAAATATACAGGAAATTTGTTTCGTTTTAGTCTTCGTCAATTTGACAAAAAGTATATAAAAATGGCCAGAATCAGCTCAGCACTACAGCTATGTCGGTTCTCGCAGCTCAATGTGCTGTGCAGCATGTCTGAGTATACTAGAGGCTGAAATAATAGATGACACTAAAAGTTTTTTACATTACATTAGATACATGGGGATTTTTCTAAAATAATTACCATACTTAGAATGTGTATTAATATGAATAATTAGTTATTCAAATAATTCAAATGTTTTTTAAATGCATGATGAATTTGGGATAGAAATGTTGGACCCAAATTAATTTCCAGCATTTTAAAAAGAAAGTCCCGAGTCACTGAGCATGAAGATGTGTAAAGCTTCACTGTGTGAGCTGCAGTATTTCTATGGTATTTCAGGCCGTTACTACATGAACTTGTGACTGTGCGTCTTTATGTACAGTATCTGTGCACGTTTTTGTGTGTGGTGGGAATCCCAGAGCATTCTGGACATGAGCAGACATGCAGTGATTCATCATGAGTGTCTCTCAGCCACATACAGTAAAACACATTAAGGTGAAGGGTCAAAGCGAACAATGACTCATCAGATCACATTCTGAACGTGTGACTGTGTTAGGACCGAAAGTGCAAACATAAAACCCCCCTTGAACTTTGAAACATCTCGGGGTTTCACTGTCTTTACCTGCTTCTTTACCTGCTTCTCCTTCACTCCATTTCCTGCTTCCTGCTTCCTGTAACCAGACTGCAGCCTGACTTCCTGTCTGGCAGGCTCACTGTGCGTCTCTGTTTCAAACAGAAGGGATTCAAAATGACAAATGAGTAGTTTAGTATATGCCGGCATCCTATCTGCATTCTAAGCAGGTTTTAAGGAGGTAGGTTATAATAATAGTAAGAAGAAGAAGACAATATTATGAAATATATTTTCACTGTCATGTTCTGCAGATTGAGGAACAACGACCGTCCTCACATTCCCAGTGAATTTGCATATTTTCTTTTTCCTGATAGCTGTTTACATTCCTCCTCACATGCACAGCAGCTTTCATCTCACATTATGGACATAGAAAGCTGTAACCCAGACTCTCTAATTTTGTCATTGGGACCACGATTTTAATCAGGTGAGCCTGAGGAAAGGGTAATCGCTCAACACGAGGTTAGGAACCTCCTGCACAGACAAAGCAGTGGAGAAGCTGCAGGCCCTGACCTAATCTCAGCCTCCATGTTGTAAAAGTGTGCAGATTAATTTAGATTCTATATTAGAACATAAGTTAAGTCTACTATCCCTGTGGCTAAAGATTCAAAGTCAAGTTGCCTGAATGATACCAGACCTGTGGCCTTAACATCAGTTATGATGAAGCTCTTTGAATCACCTGTGCACTGTTGCCTGCAGTGGACCGGTGTGAAGCCAACAACTTGGAGCTGAATGTCTCTAAAACAAAAGTGATAGACATCCATTGACTCACAGTGGCCACAAATGGCCAGCAAGACCAACAGGTGGAAGCCGTTACAACGTCCTCCTCTCCTCTCTAAAGTGGAAGGCAACACTGCAACAGTGCTGAGGAAGGCACAGCAAAGACTTTTCTTTTTTTCTTCAGACAGCTGAAACATCTCTCTATGTCATGGGAATGTATGCTATCGTGCTGGGATGGAGAGCATCCTCACCTTTGGAATAACTGTGTGCTCTGAAAACACCTCAGCACAAGACAGGAAATTTCTTGACAAAATGTTGCGAACGGCAACGAGGTTCATAGGCCGGGAGCTTGCATCCCTTGCTGAGACCTCCACCGTAAGACTGAAGACTCCTCTGACCCTGTTCACCAACTTCTTAACAAGACTGAGAAAAAGCACTTACCTTGTACTGACAGCTTCCGCTTAGGAGTGTTTGTTTTAATTATTTATTGCTATCACTTAATCACCTTTAAGTCCGAAGGGGTCGTCATATCTGAAGCAGACTTTTGTTGTTCTTTAAGTTCATTTTGCTGTTAACATCTAGATACTTCAGCAGGACCTTGAATGCAGAGTTATTAAATTGTAGTATTGCTGAATATCTGTATGCTTCTATCACTTCTGCTCTTACTCTGGCATAAAGACATTAAAGACAGTAAGACTACATTTAACATTTTATATAGAATTAGTTCTACACATTAAGACATTCAGTATTATGACAGCTGAGGATACTGCACCAAAGGTTGAATCAGAGATGGGTTAAAAAGTCTCCCAAACATTACAGGAATATTCGCATTCATCCTTTAAAAAAATGTATTGTAAAATCATTAAGTTGCTTTTACTGGCATATTACCTACATTTGATTGATCAATAATATACTAATACTAATACTAATACTATACTAATAATAATACTTCAAATACTTTTATTTCCCACTTTGTGCAGAAATGTTGGATGCCAATTGTTGCAGCTTCATATTTAAAAATGTTTTAAGTTGCTATAGAGAATATAAATAGCCAACCCTAATGTACAGCTGGGTTTAGTTCTTATTACTTTACAGTCGTGCTGTTAACTCACTCTTCTGAATGCTGCTGAGTCTGCTGTAATGAGTCGTGGGGGTTCATGCAGTCAGTGGTGCAGACTTCCCTTTTGCTAAAGCTGACTGTTTTTCTCTCCTTCTGTCTTACAGCACTTTGTCGAGAACGTTGCTAAACAGAGCACAAACAGAGCAGCAAATTGTGATGATCGAGCATTGATTCATGGCTCCAGTTTCCTGTTGTTAAGTGTTCTAGTGGACATCGGTCAAGCAGAGTCAAATGTCTCTTTCCTGGAGAACTCTTGAGCTCCTCCCCGGGTGGACAGACTCCAAAACAGGCTCCATTTACTCTATGTAACCCTGTCAGGGAGAATGGCAATACAGAAAGGGAGAATTACTCAATGAGGGCAGCGAGTAAGAGGGCTGTTAACAACAACAACAACAACAATAATAATAATAATACTGATAATAATAATGATTAGAAGAAGAATGTTTTTGGTATAAGAGATCCTCTTGAGGGATTTATCAAGGGATCCGTTGTCTTGCTTGAGGGAAAATCAGTCTCAACTTAAGGATCACTTACTACCTGTTTTCAGAGCTTTCAGCCATACAAGGTCGTCACCAGAGGAGTTTGCTCACTTGTCATGTGGAGGAAACAGGTGACACGTGAGCTTGATAAGCTGTTTTTATTTCTTCCAGTACACACACAGGACTCCTCTTCCCTGTTATTCAAGTTCAAGCGTGCTGGTGGTGGGCTCTGGAATCTGTACCACTAGATGGCGACAGATGACCACAGTGAGACGTGAGGGGGAGTGTATTTTGACCAGTTATCTCAGCATGATGATGCAGTCTGAGCATGGAGCATGGATTTGATCCTCAAGTCAATGGAAAAGTCTGTGTCTTTCTGGCAGATTGGATCAAATAGCTTCATTCACTGTTTAAGGTCATTAAAACAACAATGCTCACAATATGCATGTGGACAGAGAGAAGCTTTTAACTCGTTTAGTGATACAATATGAAGCGCTTTTGTAAAAAAAAATACTGAGCATTAAAGTATCAAATTTCAATGACTTTCTGTCAAAATAATTCTATGTAATAATATGATTAATTTCTCTTATATGAATGACTTTTATTAATGAATGAAGTTAACTTAATCAAGAAGCTGTTACACTTCACAGCCTGTCCACTTGTAGGAGAGTTAGAGATTTAAACCAATTCTAACCTGTTTTTTTTTTAATGTCTCATGGTTTTATTTTTTTTAAATTAAGGGCCATCAGATGGAAGAGACGAATCATATATTACTGTAGTTATGACAACCTTCCCATTGCTAGTATTCTTCACAGTAAATGAAACCTCTGTCGAGTGTCACATTTAACCACAAACCCAAGTCTTTAAACTACCAGACCTGTAATTAGGCGACAGGCTGTGAGACGTCTCAATTTGGCTGCTTTCCTTATTTCACCATCAAACATTTAGTCTGTACAGACAGACATGTACACACACAGTTCCCATCAGTCCTAGTGAAGATGTAAACTCCATGTAAACGCAGACAGACAGACAGAGACAGAGACAGACAGACAGCTGAGCCATATAATACTGCAGTACTTAAAGGCTTGGGACTGAGGAGCACAGATCAATAGAGTAATTTTCAGCAGTCTGGAGGATTATCCACCTCACTGCCCACTGATGCGATGCAAACTAAAGATACACACACACACACTCACACACACACACACTGGTCACACTGTTTGTGGATCCATATTTTTACAGGACATTGACTGAGGACATTTACCGTGTTTTAAAGCTGCCTGCTCTGTCCCTCTCTCTTAAACATGGGGCTTCATTATTTTAACATGGTGGCAGGCTGTGTCCTCACGCTATTATCCTACTAAAAACACACCTTACTGTGCATTAAGATTTCATCCAAAATTCTAAATGAACTATTATCAATAATTATTTTAAGCGACCATTTTTGTTTTGGATATTGTTGTAACAGCTATAACTTGTCTGTGCCCATCCACAGGAGTCATGCTTGAATGTCATGCACAGACTGCTGCTGCATTTAAAACCATTACAGCATTTACAATTAGCCTGGTGCAGTGACTGTCATCACTGAAGTGCACAGTGGACAAGACCACTGCAGTGAATAGAAAACGGTGTCGCTAAATTACTGCAATTGAACATTTTGTCTCATTATATATTATAGAAACGTGGATGAAGGGTGCTGTGTAAGTTTGCCTAACTTTGGGTGGTATGATATCATCATCATCATGTGGAAGTACAGTATTATAGTATTAGCCTCTCGTTACCTTGACACACCATAAGTATTATTTTTTTTGTTATTTCTCATTTTTAAACTATTTTCTTATTTTTCTGACAGAAATGGGATTCCGTACAATAAAGCTCGTCACTCGCATGTTTACGGTCAAAAAAGGCTGAGTCTGGGTCAAGGTGTCCCGTCTGTGGGGGACATTAGCAGCTGACAATTACAGTGAAAAACGTCCACACTAAAGATCCAGGAAGCTTGGTGCTTAATTAGTTTTTAGTGTTGGACTCTCCACCACCCCTCTCATCTCTATTCTCATTCCTATTCCCCAGGCGGCCCTCGGCCAGCCAGCAGCCCGACCCTCAAGCTTGTTCTCACGCTCATCCGCCTTGATTGATTTCCAGGGAGCGACGCCGGCTGGCCTGAGCCCACTGGCCGGGATGGAGACCGCGTGGCCCGCATGGAGGGGCCGGCCTAGCCCGGGGGGAGAGGATGGATGGATGGATGGATGGATGGATGGATGAATCTGCCCCGGATCTCTTATCAGCCAAAGCAGCTTCTAGTGGGAGGACGGGTGTGAATAGTACACACACACACACACACACACACACACACAGACAGAGGGAAAGCTATGCCCGCGGTATTCCCACCATCAACAACAAAGAGAGAGATAATCAGACGCTCCAGCGGGACAGAAACGGTCATTAGTACTCTTAAAAAGATATGATCAGTATCTGAGGCCCCACGGGTGCTGTATCTAATTAACTCTGACTCCAACACACACATCTGATCTGATTTTCTTGAAAATGCAAACATTTGGATGCTCACCGGTGACAGAAGAGCGCACATCAGCCTCTAGAAATAAGAGGAAAGGACGAGCAGCATCTTATTTCACACCTCAGCAAGCAAAATAAGAATGACACTACTATTAAAATGTACTACGATTAAGCCCGAGTCTACTGAGCAGGACATTCCAGGGATTAGAATTATTGTTAATAAGAACAATATCAATAATACGTTAATTTCTTAACAAAAGTTTGTTCTTGATTTTCCGTTTATTTCTGAAATACGAGACGTTTCCTTATGGGAAATATAATATAAAAATATGATTACTAAAAACTAAAGACTTGCAGATGGCGTTTTATTTTAAGGAAACCAGGAGAAGCCACATTAGTATTATGTCACATTTAAATATAAACCTGAGCTACAGAAAATATAATATCAACAGTTCGCAGAGGGTAATCCACCTTAAAAAGCTTCCTCAAAACACTTGGTGGACATAACATTCATGTTCATGTGTTACTAAAGTCTCATAATTCCAGATTCAACATTTAGAGGAGAGTGCGCCTTTCAGCCTCTGGTCGGTTTTAGAATAGAAACTAGAAAGATGTCATTTTGAAATCATCTTTTGAATTAAACTGGATCAGATCTCCCTCAGGAATTCACCACAAAGACTAAAACACGCGATCAGACTTTAGTCTTTGTTCTATTTTATCTTCAAATTGTAGGATGAAATGTAGGATCGACTAATCCTACTGTATTTATGTAGCGCCAGTTCAAACCAAACGTCATCTAACTTTACTCTTTTCATAGAGAGCAGGTCAAGCTCTTTGATTAAGACTTCAACAACTCAACAATGCAAAATGAAGTCATCATCTAATGAGCGATATTCAATGTAAAAACACACCAACTAGTGACTCGATGCCCTTTGGGGTGTAAACTCATCACCAGGTGTGAGAGAGAGAAACAGAGAGACTGGTGGATGAAAACAAACGCGCGCATCAGGATACTGTAGTCTCTGTCGCGTGCTCTCCTCACACCTGCGCGCGCTCCTCTCCTCCCCCTTCCCCCCTTCCATCTCTCTCTCTCCGCCACTTCAAAGCTCTACTTGAAAGTGAGCTCGAGACAAGAGTTGTTCTTCTTTCCGCCGAGCACCATCGTCATCGTCACCATGCCTCGAGGATTCCTGGTGAAGAGGACCCGGCGGTGCTCGGCGTCATACCGGTCCCGAAGTAACAGTACTAACAAACCGGGGACATTTGACGGTGACCGGAACAACTCTGAGGTGACACATCCGGAGGCAGCGATGGGGAGCGACGTGACCTCCGTTTCTCCGTTTGAACCGCTCCCGGTGTCCCGCGAGGGCTCCGCCGGTGTCAGAGATTCGTGGAGCCCGCACGTGGAGTCCGCGCTGGAGGCTGAGGCGGACCGGCGCGCGCAGTTACCGGAGACCGAAGAGCAGGTGAGCGAGGTGGACGTTTTGACTCCCGACGGCGATTTCTGCCGCTTCTTTCCTCCTCCTCCTCCTCCTCCTCCTCCTCCTCCTTCACGCGACCTGACGTTAACCGAGGCTTGCAGCCCCGTTAAACCGGTCGGCACAAGACTGCTGGAGCAGCGCGAGGAGGGAGAGAAGCAGCCGTTGTTCCCCAGCAGGTGCCTCACCTCACCCCCACCGTCGGAGCTGCCGGTCGAGTTACCGGAGCTGCCGTTCCTGGTGAGCTCCACGCCGACCTCCTCCTCCATCGAGAGGCTCCTCGCGAGCAGCGGCCGCCACGCGCCCTCCTACGGTGACCCGAACATGGGTCACGTCCACTTGTTCCCGCCGCTGACTCTCGTGAGCCCGGAGCAGCATCACGCGGCGAGAAAACGCTCGTTCCTTGAACCGGACCAACGCCTGAACGGCAGCAGACACAACAAGCCCGTGAACAACCCGCTGAAGAAACCCAAAGTCAACCGGAAGCTGAACTTCGAGGATGAGGTCACCACCTCGCCGGTTTTGGGTTTGCGGATCAAGAAGGAGAGTCCCGAGCTGAGGAGACAGCGGGAGAAGTCGTCCGGTCCCGCCGGGACTCAGCCGCTGGGAGAGTTCATCTGCCAGCTGTGTAAGGAGGAGTACCCGGACCCTTTCTCCCTCGCGCAGCACAAGTGCTCCCGCATAGTGCGCGTGGAGTACCGGTGTCCCGAGTGCGACAAAGTCTTCAGCTGTCCCGCCAACCTGGCCTCCCACCGCCGCTGGCACAAGCCTCGTCCGGTGATCAACCAAGGAGGAGAGCCAGCCAAGAGCCAGCCGCTCAAAGAGTCGCGAGGGCTGATTCAGCACGAGAAGCAGCCGGTAGAGACGGAGGGCAAAGAGAACGAGCTGCTGCGCATTAATACCAATCAGCACCACGCGCCGCTGGACAGTTCCCGAATCAGGCGCGAGCCGTCCCTGCTGCTGCTCCACGGTCGGTCTCGGGACAGCCCCGACAGCGACAGCCGCGCGCCTCCTCACTACGAGACGTCGCTTCATTACCGGAGTCCGGCCGACAGCTGCCTGGACCTGCAGCAGCAGGTGAGGGCGGCGGACAGTCCGCCCTCGAGCCTCCTTCTACTAAACGGCGACCCAGACGAGCGCGCGGACCTGCCGCAGCAGCAGCCGCCGTCGCTCGCGCACCCGCCTTTACCGTACGTCCAGGAGGAGGAAGTGTACCAGTGCCGGTACTGCGGGAAGAAGTTCCGCCGACAGGCTTACCTGAAGAAACACCTGGCTGCGCACGAGATGACGGCGCGAGCGTCTCCTCCGCCTTCGTCTTACGGCCAGGCGCGCGAGACGAGCGGCGGACAGAGCCAGGTGTTCCTCTGTCACCTGTGCGGCGCGCGCTTCCCGTCGGTTGAAATCAGGGACAAGCACCGCCTGTGGCACGCGATGAGGGACGAGTTGCTGGCGGGAGCTCTGGGGGGGGGACTCAGGCCAGACGTGTTCCACGCGCAGGGAGAGGAGGGCGGCAGCAGGGAGCGCGAGCAGCAGCAGCAGCAGCAGATCTTCACGTGCACGCACTGTCCGTCCACGTTCTTCAGCTCCCCGGGCCTCGCGAGACACATCAACAAGTCTCACCCCGCCGAGCACCGGCAGGTGATGCTGCTGCAGATGACCGTGCGGCCGTAGCGCGCGCGGCAGACACAGACAGGAAGAAGGCAGCGGACGATTTGGGACAGAGATGATCGACTGCACGAGGAGCCTGTTATAACTGTGGCTGCTTTCATTTTAATCGCTTTTATTTCAGAACGTGCTTCACGTGTAAATTCAGACTGAGGCCTGTTTGGTCACACGAGCAGGAAGTTGGTCTCTGGGTTCCGGTTGAGTCGCTGTGCCTTTTTCTTTGAAGTTGTCTCATAAAAGTCCACGTGTGACAAACTGGCACTGACCAAACTTTAACAGCAGACACGTGACTGTACAAACGGCCTGCTGGGAGTCGCTGTCCTCGGTGCTGAGAGCTGGTCCTGACTGTAAAATCTGTAAGAGCAGCAGGGTCTGACAATATTAACATGAAAGACACTATCTTGCATTTTGTGAAGGAAAAAGACACATTTTCTTTAACTGGGCAGATCCAAGATGACATGCTTTTTCTTTTTAGACTGGAGGCAAATTAAAGTGACCCTTTCTCAGTAATTACTAATAATAATGTGTTGTTACAAGGGACAGAGTCAGTAATACTAACAGAAGTCAAGGCACCGTTTTTATATTTCTATGCTCATACTGAGAATATGTTTCTTTGTCTGTACTGCCGCAGAGGATGTCATCCCTCTCCAGCTTCTCATCGCCCGGTAGCACCCTGCACATGGTTTGACATTAAAAAACAATAATTCCTCTGTTAGGACTGGAGGACACGCTGGAGAAGGAGACAGACTTAAGGACATCTTGAATAAGACCTGTGGGAGCAAGAGGGAATGATTTTACATGACATGTCAGTTCACGGTCAACATATTTCTGAGGTAAAATAATCAGATCATACTTAAGCTCAGGAGGACTTGAGTGTGTTACTTTACTTACTGGTGTAATATGTAGTGACCTGTAATCACATTTAGAAAGTGACCTTCCTTCCCCCAAGAACTGGAGACAGAATCAACGTCCGATTTCCATTTCAAAAACTATTTCATGTACAGTGAACACTAAAAACAAGAGAGGAAATAATCAAATAGAACCATAATATGCCTTTTATAGTAAATGTGCCAGTAAACTTCTCAAGCTATAACATATTTTCATACAGAAATGGAACATTTAATGTCAGTCCTGCTAGTAAAAATGTCTTTGTCTTTATGGATTATATAATACTGTTGACATATTTGCTCAATGCCTTCATGATGCTAAATGTAATTGTGGTTCTATGAAGCCTATATAATACTATTTTGATATGTTTTAAGTTGAATGTGAAATTTATTCTAAATTACTGTCAATAAATGTTAATACAGTATGATCAAGGAGGAGTCCTGCCCTATCAGCTTTCCTCTGTGGTCTCAAAGCTGGTGCACACACACACCTGATACATGAACTGGTCCAGGAATCAGTGGTACGAGTCATTTATTGTCAAATTCCATCATTGCACATCTGCACTCTCTCTGCGTCCAAAAGAGACATTACATGTTTACACACCACAGTTCTGACAGTAACATAGTTTGAGGAGTGTGTGTGTGTGTGTGTTGTGATACAGCTGTTACATGATCAACACATGCAGTTAGTACTGAACTGGTGTCATGCAGTATGTACAGTCAGTAGTTAGATACATCAGCTTTGTCCCAAACTAACATCTGGACAACAGCTGAACCCGTGTCCGTCACAGCCCTCACGTTCAGAGCATCAATGCAGGCACACAAGGTCCACGTTTTTATACAGGAAAACAGCATTTCTGAGTTTGATATGGCTGCAGATGAGAAGGGAGTCTGACTTTTTTCTCCTATTTAGACAAGAGATGTCAGATTTGGGTCAAAAAGATGATGTGGAACTAACGCTGAAAGGCTTTGGGTAACTCAGGTTCTCTATACATTTTGGCTGCTGCTGCTGCTCAGGGTTTTCTAAATAAACAAACATGCACTTAAGGAGTCTTAAGCCTGAGTTTAGTCCAGCAGATAAATTGGAGCTCAATGCAAACACTGAAATCCTTCTCGAGAGTTTTAAATCTGTGAAAACAAATTTGGAACTGTGACATTTCCCATCTATTCCTTGGGACACAAAAGCAGACTCCATGAATGATGTGGAGTCACTGGTGTTTCAATCAAAGAGTAGGGGACAGCGGGGTTGGTTGCCACAGAGCTTACTGCAGCCAAACTAGGGGGCGCTGTTTCATCGTGTGGATATCAAACATTGGGTGTGACGTTGTGCTCATTTCTAGCGAAGGCAAAAAACATTGAGCTGAAGAGAAATTTTGTACTTTTTATGGGTCACAGAAGATGAGAGCTTTAATTTTAGTCTACTTTTCAGTTGCTAGCCAGAGACATGTGGTAGCTAGCATAAACCCTTTGTCCTGAGATCAGGTGGAGCTGGTTATCATCACTATTATTATTATTCATTGTTTAAACAATTAAGACAAATACGCTGAGTTTTCTATTCATTTCAAAACTGATTTAGTGTCTCTGGCTTCAAAAATGTAAATGTTACAAAGGTTTTTTTAAATCTCATTTTTTTTCTGAAGGGGCAACTAACCCCATCATGGGGGGTGTCAGAGTGTCTTTGAGGGGTAATAACTTGCTGTTAAAATGAGTTATGAGAATTAAAGGGATAGCCATTTCAATCCAAGATGTTAAGCTTCCCTCTAATGTAGGAATAACTATCAAAAGGAAACGTTGGTGATGAGCAGAAATTCACCTGAAAGCAAAAGGTGTGACAACAAGCCCCGGTCTCCCCTATAAAGGAGTGTGCATGCTACAGTGTGGTTCAGGTACTGGGGCAGTGTTTGGGCTGTAGCCTGAACAGGATCAGGTTGTCAAAGTGTTTACTGGATGTAACTGAGACACAATCAGTGACTGGCAGGTGGGCTGTAGTCCCTATACAGCATGTACAGATCAGTCCCAGAGTGCAACGGGGCAACTAGACCACCGTGCTTCAACCTCAGCAATAATAATAGTGATAACGGCAATAATTTAAAGGGACAACTTAAATCTTAGCCGACTTCAAATATTCACACACAAAGTAACAATATGAATTTGACCTCATTTTACATTGGCAAATGCTTAGATGTGAACAAATAAAAAAAAAAAAAAGTTGTACAATCCCTTTCCTCTCTACAGAGAATCTATGGCTGAAATAAAAAAATAAAACAGTACAGAAAATACAGTTGCGAATACACTTCAAGCAGCGAAGCATAACAAAAAAACCTTTGTCTCAGATCTGTATTCTCAAATACATATCTGGCATATTCATCCGTTTCCTTTACCATGGGAAAAGGAAATAATGTAGTCGTCATGTAAAATAAATGGAACAACGTTCAATCACGATCAACCCTGGAAAACCACCTGTGACAGAAAAACCTGAAGTACAACCATGTAAGCTCATTTGAAACCTTGTCAGTTTTATTAGAGTTGAGCCGAGCTGATGGGAGTGCTGAAATAAGGACGTTAAAATACATGAAAATCGTCTGTTGTAGTGTTACATTTTCTGGACTGTGATTACATGCAGATCCCGTCCATCCAGACCTGGAGATGCGTCTAAATATAAAAGCGGAGTGAAAAAAAAAAAAAAAAAAGAAACACAACACCATTCATTTCTAAGTGATGAGTGGACATCGTGTTCCTTTCTCCCTCTCTTTGGCCTTGAATCTACAGTATCTTTCTTTTGTACACTGCGTTTTTCCTCCTTGCGCCACCACAGAGGTACTGAAAATTAATTACCAAATAACAGTCCTCAACCAAACCTGCCTCAAAAGACACTGAACTTCATTTAACAATATGCCAATATGTCAAATGGAGGAAAACGATGGCCTCGAATGTTACTTTTGATTATTTTTTCACAAATTTCCCCCATTTTAGCCGCGGCACCAAGGTAATGTATTTCAACAGTAAAGAAGAGTATTTGATGTTACCTTAAATTCTTAGAGAATAAAGCGCGAACTGGCTATGAAACGGAAAGAAAACGCTTAAAATCTTGTAGTGTCAAGCCATTTTAAGCAGATATGTGGTCTGAGGTGAAACCACAGTTCGACTTTGGCAGCTAACAGTATATACACAACAGGCCTCCTCACTCTGTACACAGTCATAGATATTCATATATCTAGTATACATATATTTATACTCATACATATATAGATATACAGATATATTTATATATATAATCAAAGGAACAAATCAGATGATGGAGCAACACACTGAACATTCCTCTTCGGGTCAAAACACATTTTACAGTCAGTTATTAAAAAATGACCAAAAAAGACTGAAAAAAAAATGCTTTGAAAATCAGTGCTTGTCCATTTTACAGCATGAGCAAATGAAAAAAAATCCAAACTCAACGTAACAAGTGCTTCCTCCTCTATCATCGCTCTTGTTTCTCCTTTACGAGAGACAAATAATCCCTCCATCGTTGCTTTAACACTGTTTCTCACATGGCTTCACTCAAAGGGTCAGATTTCAGCCCCATAAATTCAACGATGGGGACTTTCTTCTGGATTCAAACACAGAACGTTTTTGGCTTGAGAGCGTTGCCACATCCACAACGACAGATTTTTTTTTCTTCTTATTAGCAAATGAGAGCTTCTATTTACATTTTATGAGGACTGAATAGAAAGTGACCCCTGGTCTTATCTTTATAGATCTAATGCTGTACTGGGAACAAAAATAGACTTTTATCTTGCTTTGTCCATGCAACACTAAAAAGGTGCAAGCACTCTCAATTCATCCTTTTTATATCAAAACATGTTTCTGTCTGTACACACACGGACCGACTATAGTACAAATATACAGGTTCCTCATGGCAACGTTCAACAACGCTCAGACACTTTTGTTCCTCTTTGTTCTGCAGTTTGATCTCAGTGTATAATGTGGCACACTTAAGCTTTTCGCAGTCCTGATTCCACTGGATTATTATGAACTAATACTGCACTGCTTAGGCAGCAGGCTTGTCCTGCTGTTTCTACTGTGGCAAAGACCAGCATGCTGCAGCACTGGTTAGACTGGTTTCTGTGTTTTTTTAGACAGCAAAGCTAAGGATAAATGCAGCAGCTGTGAGCACATTTCAAAATAAAGTTACAGTACAATACAGTCCACAGAACACCATTATATGTGTTTTTGAGAGTACAACTGTGCGACAAAGTGCTCAGTATATAAATGGCCAGTGTCCGACCACAACGGCAGCATGCTGGAGGAAATGTGACACCCACGACGGTCATGATCATTTTTCCCCATTGAAAATGAATATTTATATGAATTTCCCTACAACGGGTCATTTCAAATACATGTTATGTTTAATTTCTTGTACTTTTAAGTACAATTGTAGACCAAATTTTCTCTGGGAAGACATGCTTACTGGACTTAGGGGTCTGATCAGACGTCAGCCATGTAGTCTACAGAGCTTAAGTCTTATTGGCCGATCCAGAGGAGCGTCGCAGCTTCATGGACATGCGGCTCTTGCTAGTCCGAGGAGACATGGGGGATGCCGAGTCGCTCCAGGCCTCCCCAAGAGCCGGACTTTCTCCCCGAAGAATCTCTAGGCAGGAGCCTGTGGAGGAGGAGGAGGGGGAGGGGAAAGGTGTGAATGAAGGGCGGACGGGTGAGGTGAGGGGGGCGTGGGGAGTGAGGAGGGTGGATGGGGTGGATGAGGGAGGCAGGGATAAAGGAGAGGAGGGAGGAGGTAAATATGAGCAGAAAAGGTCGAAGGGACAACAGGAAGATTACCTCACATCCCATGATGTTCTAGCGAGTGCACAAACTTCTACAGTCGTATACAATGAACACCACACAGACAGGAACACACACACAAACACACACACACGGGACACACACACACACGGACACACACACGGACACACACACACACACACACACACACACACACACACACGGACACACACACACACACACACACACACACACACGGACAGCTGGAAAGACAAGGAGAAACACAGGCTCCATTTTCTTTATTTTTAGCCTATACTGACTTCATTCTAGCTCACTAAAAACTTATTGTCTTGTGTTTTCAGACTTTTCCCCACTGAGGCCCTCTGATGTGTCTGTACAGGTCATTAAAAGCAATATAAATAAACTTTTCATGGCAGCACGTGCTCAACAACTATTTAAGTTTAGTGATGACACAAAAGCCAAGTGCTGAAGCTACACAAACTACTAACACAAAGTGATCCTCACTGGACTGAAGACATTACACTTCTGAAAGTGCTCAGTGAAAACCCATCTGTTAAATAGCACCCAAACAATCATTATCAGGCTATAAATAATTTAAAAGGATTATGTGGCTACACAGATCTGACTTAACAATTGATAATAGCTACAAATTAGTCCAGAGGTACCTCACTTCAGCAGGTTTATTACATTTTAAATGTAACATTTGGAATAATTTCACAGTGGCTGCTGGAAACCTAGGCTAGAAAACTAGACTAGACAAAAGAAAAACTGTGGTCTAGATGATATCTAAATAGATTAGGAAGAGGATCTAAAGTGAGTTTCTATCTATAAAGCATACCATTCACAGCTAGCATGAAGGACCTTCTGCTTCAGACCCTTCCCCTTCACCCTGAGCAGGTTAAAGCTGTCTAGTGGCTTAGGGACCATCAAACACATAACACTATGCTCCTCTGGAGAGGAGAGGAGAGGAGAGGAGAGGAGAGGAGAGGAGAGGAGAGGAGAGGAAAGAAGATAAGGAGAGGAGAGGAAAAATAGGAAAGGAAAGAAGAGGAGAGGAAAGGAAAGGAGAGGAGAGGAGAGGAGAGAAAGAAATGGTGAGGAAAGGAAAGCAGATAAGAGGACGAAATAAGGGAGGAGAGGAGGAAAGGAAATGGAAGGAAAGGAGGGGATAGGAGAGGAGAGGACAGAAGAGGAAAGAGAAGGAATAAAAAGGGGAAGGGAGTTTTGGAGAGTGAAGGAGGAGAAAGAAAGAAAACAGAAAAACAATAAAAACAAAGAATAAGAAGTTGCCACGCACACAAAGAGAAAAAGAGTCCAATTCACTGAACAGACAGAACGGAAAGAAACATGAGACACAAAGAGACTGACAACACACAAATCACAGTACAAGACATGCACACATTCATGATGACACAGAAACATTTTAATGACATTATTTTTAGGCTTAATTTTGGTGATCCCCACCACTAAGTCACTTATTCCAAATATAACAATACAAACAAACTTAATTGCTAGTTACACACTCAGAAAATGTGTGTGTGTGTGTGTGTGTACCTATAATATGCTTACCCATTTTAAAGTGTCAGTGTGTCAGAATGTGTGTGTGTGTGTGTGTGTGTGCACGCGCACAGTGCTACAGTACTACATCATATCAAAACCAGGAAGAGAGGAGCATACAAAAGGTTAGAGGTCAAGTTTCACCAGGTCAGTGCGACATCGCAGGTTAACAGAACAAACAGGAAATGTACTGAAAGAGTGAGTGAACGGACGAAGGAGCAGAAGTCTCACATCATTACATTATGAGAAAGGATGTCTCACTTTCATCATGCCACAGAGTGTAGTTTGGAATGAAGAAGATCAAGAGCAGTTCTATTTTTCCATTATTTCGACAAGGACTACCCAGCTGAATCTGCCTGTTGACATTCATGAGGAATAAAATCTCAGAGTGACCGTTCAAATTCAGCTACTTCAGCTGACCGTGTAATGTAAGAGGAGTTACTTGTCGTGACCGACCCACAGAGGAGTCTGGTCCAACTCTGCTGAGCATTTTAGACTCTAATCAGCTCATCGTTTTGGGTTTACAGTGCAAAGCTTCATCGTTTGGGCTCACTGTCAGAGCTCCCAGTGTTTTTGTGGTTTTAATTAAAAATCTCAAACCTCCAGCGGACAGTTAGCAACTAGCTGTTGAACACAGAGGAGCATTCATGAGCAATCCCCATTTTAAGAAGCATTTTTGATGTCTGTCTGCCACTTGCGTGTCTCATGGAACTTCCATTTTATAATTGTATCTATACACAGGGATTGAGACTCATTGTGTTTTTTTGCCCTTCAAGTCTATTTTTGTGGCGTTTAGTGGACAGACCGCTGTTACAATCACAGGTTCCATTGATGGATTGATCAAAGCTCTCATTCGGTCTGTGAGCTGTACATTTCACTAACTTTACAGGCAAATTCCTCAGACTTGAGAAATAAAATCAATAGATCAACAGGCTACATGAAAGCACTTTCTTCACATGGGGCTGACATGAAAACTGTTTTGGTTCAATAATCAGTCAGTCAGTCAGCCTGGTGAAGGCAGGTTAGCTGTCCACTCAGATACCAGGAGCTGCTGCTGACAGACGCAGGACACCGTTTACGGAAGACGAAAGAACGTTAACACACCGCTCACATCTCGCTTCCTATGTGGATTCTAGTTAGAAGCTACAGAGGCAGATATTTCCCACTAGAGCTGGTGGAGAACAAAAACTGAGCTAAAAGAGAGTGTATATTAGCCCAAATGTATCCTAATGTGACTATAACAACCTCATAGGATGATAATATGACTATGTTTTGTTTACGGCTTATCCTCTTCCCCAAAGTAGCCAAAAAACGAGCAAATCCTAAAGTCGTACCAAACTACACCCACAGATGAGCTGAAACTGACACGTCCTTTTAAATAGTACAGGACTTAAAACACATGCAGATCTGCTTAAAGTGTTGAAAACAGAGGAGAGAAACGGACTGAGAAAACACAATATGATGGAGGAATCAGAGGAGAGCAAGAGGTTAGGCTGAAATGTCAGTAGGAAGAGCCAATCAGAACGGGGCGTGTCAATCATGTGACCAGGCTTACCTTTTAGCTATAGGCAAGTGAGACAAAACGATCTAAAGGGGAGGAACAAAAAAGAAAAAGAAGAAAAAAACAAACAAAATAAATGAAAAAAATAATAAGGGAAAAGAAAAAGAAAAGAAAATGAAAACAAAAACAAAGAGAGAGAAGAATGTTTGATCATTGTGCTGTTAAGGGAGGGGAACCTGTAAGTTAATATAGAGAGAGGGAGGGGAGGGAGAGAGAGAGGTACAGAGAGAGAGAGAGAGAGGGAGAGGGGAGGGAGAGAGAGAGGTACAGAGAGAGAGGGAGAGAGAGAGAGATGGAGAGAGAGAGAGGGAGAGAGAGATACAGAGAGAGAGGGAGAGAGAGAGAGAGAGGGAGAGAGAGATACAGAGAGAGAGGGAGAGAGAGATACAGAGAGAGAGGGAGAGAGAGAGAGATACAGAGAGAGAGGGAGAGAGAGATACAGAGAGAGAGGGAGAGAGAGATACAGAGAGAGAGGGAGAGAGAGAGAGATACAGAGAGAGAGGGAGAGAGAGGGGCGGGGGAGGGGCTCTTCAGTAATTTGAGCAAGGTTTATTTCAGAGAACAGGATTATTATGTTTTCCAGATTTAGTCAAAAGCACAATCTGAATTGTGACCTTTGGACATGATTCACACATCAGGACTAGTGTATCAGGCAGACTGAGACATACAAGTCCTGACTTGAGTGGCTATTACAAACTCTGATATCTCATTATCTTTTGACTTTTTGATCCTGTGTTCTGAAATGACATTTGGGGCTGAACAACAACGTGACAAGCCGATATAGAGCAATATATGACTTCTGGCTGATAAAATATTCTCAATGAACATTTGGGGAAACAATTGCGTCTCAGGTTGCGTTTAATGTTATTCAGCCTCAAATCAGGTTGATTATTATGGTATAATTATTAATATCTTTGACAGCTGGACAGATAAGGAGCAGTCGACCAAGACAATCCATAGTGATCAATGATACAAACAGTACTGTGCAAAAGTCTTAGACAGGTGTGAGGAAATACTGTAAAATAAGGTTGCTTTCAAATATTGATTTAGATTTTTCTTCTGTTCGCTCCCTTTGCATTTTGTAAATTGATAAACAATAAAATTTTATATTTTTGAAAGCGTTCTTGTTTTATAGCATTTCTTCACAGCTGCCTAAAACTTTTTCACAGTACTGAATATTAAAGACAAACACTCACAGTCACACTTCTGCTTGAGCAGTAACGAAAAAGTAAAGTGTACAGATTAATATGATATCTGATATGTGACAGGCCTACATCACACTCATTTGTTTTCCTCTTTGCTTTATTACAATACCTCTTTATGAAGAAAACATACTGCTTAGGTGCAGAATTACATTATTGTAAATAACTGCCACAATGAATAATTTGATTATGTCTAATAAACTTAACAGGATCCATATGAGAGTCTACATTAGAATATGACTCCCATGTGCATGCCTGGCATCTCTACGGCTGATCAGATGTCAGCTAATTCCTCAGAGACGCTCTGGAGACAGAAGAAGGCTGAGCACAGCTTTGGACAGAGAACAGGACTCGTCAGATACAAGCCTGTGAATCAGACCGCGAGCTGCCAGTGTGCGTGTGGCAGCTCTGTAGCTGAAAGGAAAGAGATGCTGGCGGGCTGGTAGTGTGCAATCCAGTAGGAGGATCATTATTGTACAGTTCTTAAAAAGAGGGTAGCAGTATAGCTGAGTGCCATTTAACATGCCTTTGTTCTTTTCTTTGTGGTAAGATATTTGAAAGAGTAAGAAAACGTGTGTCCACACTTGGCCACTTTGACCGATTAACGAGCCGTTTTCATTTTGCATTTATTTCAAATAGATGAGATTGCTGCAATGTTCCCCTCACTGCTCTCCCAAAACAATCTATTGATAAACTACAAGGAATTCAGACGTCTGCTGCCAGGCTTTTAAACAACAACAAAGACAGAGAATATAATCCTTGAGTTAGCAAACGTGCATTGGCTCCCAGCGTCCATTAGGAATGATCTTAAAGTTCGTTTATCATTTACGAGGCACTCCATGGTTTAAGAGCGGCATACATTTCTAAATCTTTGTCGTTTTACAATCCTTCGCGGACTCTTAGATAATCTGCTGCCGGTTTTTAAAATACAAACTATCACACATATAAGAAAATTGGCCGTTCTGCCTTTTTTTTTTTTCCTCTACAAGGCTGTAACGTATTCATTCAACACATTGCCTTTAACTAACCATCACTCTTTGTTATCTTTTATTTTCTATTACACTCTTCAAATGCTTTCCTTTGTTTTACTTTTGACTTTATCATATTCCATTGTTCTGTGTACCTGTTTATTGGGCAATGTTCGTTTTAATCTGCTTGTTCTCATTTCTTCATTTGTTGTAAAGCACCTTGAGCTACAACCCCTGTGTAAAAGGTGCTACATAAATAATTTCTTAAATCTTTATGAGGTTTTGATTGATGGGTGTAGCTATTGGCAGGGGAATAGTGAGTGAAATGTGTCTTACCTGTGTCAGAGGGCAGGTGTGTGCAAGGAGCAGGACTGTAGACTCGAGCGGCGTAATCCTCAAATGTGGTTGGCTCCTGGTGGTGCTGTACGATAGTTTCTAGGTATCTGGCTCGCTCCTCATAGCTGCGGTCAAAGGTCAAGGAAAAAACCCCAATCCTAACACATATGGTTTCTAACATATTAAAGCTGGGGTAGGCATCTTTGGAAACCAGCAAGAGTAGCTAGATTTTTAGAGGTGCCCAATGCAAGAAATCTCAGCCCCTCCTTTCAGACCTCTGTCCAAACCATAAACTGTATGTGAGAAGTGGACGTAGCCACTGTGGCATCGCCCTCTGGTTTGTGGACAGCCGTATTGAAGCCTCGAGTCTGGCTTTATGAGTGTCACCATCTCAGTTTTAGAGCCTGAAGTGATATTCATTCACATCATGCTGTGTTTAAGAAGATGTGAAACTAGTGAGTGAGACAATAAACTCATTAGGAAAACGTTTACTGATAATAAATAAATCAAGTGAGAAGTAGGCTCGTTTTCTCATAGACTTCCATTCATTTGGAGTTGTTTTTGGAGCCAATGGAGTTGCCCCCTGCTGGCCTTTAGAAAGACTGAGGGTTTAAAGCACTTATTAGCACAAATATTAGGTTCTCTTTTCAGACCCGAAAGTTACGTCCACTTCTTTTATACAGTCAGTGGTCCAAACACACTCCCCCCCAACACACATGAACATGCGCTGCCCGACTGCTGCTGGAGGGACTAATCCACGATAGTGATGACAGGACTGCTACTGGGCTCGTCACGTTTACCAGCTGCTAGTGAACTGACTCATGAACAACTCTTTTGGTTCAGAATAAAATCCCTAGAATAGAGCAGAAAACAAACACTAAGAGAGCATAAAATAAAATGATATACCACAACAAAGCTGAACTGGACACTAAAATAAAGCTTAAAAATGCACGAGAAGAATATAAAAATGGAGTAAATCAGAAAAAAACAAGAATATGATGGAATAAAAAGAGTAAACAGTTTTTTTCATATAAAACCACTTTGCCAGTTAACTATCTACTGAGAATGCGGCCAAAGAAAAAAAAAAAGAAAAAGGAAACCAAACCCTTTTATCATTTGCTATTACAGCCTTCAGCAATGAATTCAAAGAGAGATGCTCAGGGAAACCAGGACTTCAACTGTCCATCTAATAGGGATAACCTCATTGATAGAATGACATTATCCTCTCCTCCTTAGTCCTACTCATACATCCAACCATAATGACAGCCATATGCAGCCGTTACAGTCTCGTGGACACACACACACACACACACACACACACACACACACACACACACACACACACACACACACACACACACACACACACACACACACACACACACACACACACACACACACACACACACACACACACACACACACACACACACACACACACACACCTACCTCAGTCCCATCATCTCCCAATAGTATTACCATTTGCTCAGTGAGCTCCAATAACAGAGGATTTTCAATGAGAGCAGCGCGTGTGTGCCTGTATTTGATATGGTTAGTTGTGAACGGGCACAATGTGTGTATGTAAGTGCGTGTGTCCCTGTTTGAGTGTGTGATGGGATTAGGCCAATGAATCTTCAGAATGAAATCTGTGTGTTTGTACCTCAGTGTGTGTGTGTGTGTGTAGGGGTGCATTGTGAATGGGTCAGCCATCTGTAATAGTGCCCATGGGTTTTCTATTGGGTTAGAGAGCTGGTCTATGGGCCTCAGAAGGAGAAAGATTCAGGTCTAATGGTAACTGATCCAGTTAGAGACAATGATAATAACAACAATATGGCTCCTTTAAAGTGGAGGGACAGACTGCGCTGGCACAATTAAAGAGAAAGGAGGAGGGTAGAGAAGGGAGGAATGAGTGGAAAAAAGCTGGCAAACCCGAGAGGAAGAAACTTCAAATAAACTTTGGACAGATGACGCAGACATTTTAGTGAAATCAACCACGCTTGATTTCACAGGAGCTTCAAGGATTTTCAAGATGTAAAAATAGCAGTCATTGTTTCAAAAACACTTCACACTCTCTCTTAAAGCACACATGAAAAGGAAAGGAAATGAGGGGGAACCAAGGTGGGATAGAGAGTGCAAAGAAAGCGAGATGCTGAGGGAGGAAAAGAACTTGTAAAAAGACGAGGAGGAAATAGCAAGGGTGAAGAGGAAGAGGGGTGAGAATCCTACAGCGAGTCACAAGGGAGGTAGAGAGGAGTGTGAGTGTCTGTGTGTGTGTGTGTGTGTGTGTCTCTCAGAGAGAGTTGAGAGGAGAGTGTCAAACCAGCGTGTCTCACACTGATTCTCTATATGATCTCGCCGCTTGCCTTTTCCTGCTTCTTGGTCCCCTGCATCGCATTTCCCCATTTGGTGAATCAGCGTGTGTGTGTGTGTGTGTGTGTGTGCAGGACAGAGAAAGAGTGAGAGAGAGAGTGCACGTGTGTGTGCAATGCAATTATTTATTCCTACAAATACATAATTATACCTACATTATGTATAAATATTGCGCAGTTGTAGGAAGCAACAGCTAAGAAAATAAGGGTCCACAGATTCTGCAGCTTTTTAGAAATGCAGGTCTGCCGTATAAAAGGCCATTGTTCTGTCATTTCTGAGAAGATGAAAAAGGTTTAATGGACATCTGAAGAAAAGAAGAAAGAACAAGGAGAAGAAATCAAAACAGACATGGCACCACTGCTGAGATAAATGACGAGAACATTGCAGTTCTTTTTGTCTCTCTTTCTCCGTCTGCCTCCTTTATATCTCCCTCTCTTTCTTCCTCTCTGCGTGGCTTTCGGCCTGTGGCCTTATGTAAACACCGGCTCCCCGCTAGGAAGAGGCAACATCGGGTGAGAGACGGATGCACGCTCGATGCAAAAGCTTTACATGAGCAGTAGAATTGTCTCCTTATTGTTCCATCTCTTGCTAGTAGTGAGCAGGTAAGTGACGCTGGTGAGAAGAGGTCAACCAGACAACCTAAGTGAAAACACCTGTGTGGGTGGGCTAAGAGTGTTGGGGCTTTAATGACAAGTTTATTGGATGACGTATATCCAGTCATTGGCAGGAATTTTACTTCCCATGGTCCACATGCTAATCTGTGTGCTAAACATTTTTGTTGATTAAATTTGTAATTACTGCTCATGCTATCTATCGAATCACTTCTTCCATCTATTCAAAGCAAACTGCAGAGGCTGCTGACAAAAACATGAACTGCATCATTCTTTTAGCTTGAGTGGATTTTTCCAGTGACACACTGCTTAGCCAAAAATCAAAGGCCTTCCCTTTTAATCTGGCGTGTATCTTGGAGTAACGTCTATATCTTTCATGCTTTCATCCCACTATGTTCGTGTTTAACAGCTACTAAATATTTGATTCATTTGAGATTGAATGCTCATTCTTGAGCTTGGAAACGCTATTTGGCATTTAGCTGCACTTCTGGAGCTTTCGATCAAATCACGTTTTCTTTATTGTTGTTATTTAGATGTATTCCTGTAGTTTGCTGAACTTTGTTACCTAACTTTGATCCTGCTTTGTGCATTTACATTGTGTGTCGCATCTCTGTGTGAAATTATAATTACTATCAAAAGTAGAAACCAGTGAGAGGTCAAAGAAAGTAAACTTGCGTTGAGTTGGCACATCTCTGCCTTCATCCTCCCCTCCCTCCCTCCCTCTCTCCCTCCATCCAAATGGCAGTCATCACCATGAAATCTACTGTAATTGAATTTCAGATGGCTCCTCTTATTAAGTCATTAGCACAAAAATGTCTCTCATCTGAAGAGAGAAAAGCAAAAAAAAGGGGAAAAATTATAAGGGGAGAAAGAGGGAAAAAGGCTGGCGAGGGAGAAAAAGGAGAAAGCAGAGCAGAGAAAGGCAGACGGGAAAGGTAGAGGAGTGAGGGGGTGGATAAAAGGGCTCCTTTGTGTCGAGTCAGAAACTCATTTTCTTCTGCGTGGCTGAAAAGAGAGGAGAGAGTAAAGTGTTCGTGCCTTCTCAGGCTCTTTCTCTCTCTCTCTCTCTCCATGTCAGCCCTTTTCTCTCCCTCTCTCTCCCGCAGCGCAGTTCATTGTGGTGGTGTTCGACTCCTGCGATCACTTGAGGCTGATGGAGACTGGAGGAGGAGAGGAGGCGAGGGGAGGAGAAAGGGAGCTTGTTAGCGCATTAGGAGCTGGGCGCACCGCTGGGTTGTGTGTGTGTGTGTGTGTGTGTGTGTGTGTGTGTATGCGGATGATGATGTTCCTATGTGGGATTGTGTGTCTGTACACAAAATATGGTGTGAATTTATTATATATACTGTATGTAGCTGTACATGTGAATGTACAGAGCTTACTGAGGGCACTTAACGCCACTGATTTTTGGGACATCCTTAGAGATTTATTTTGTATTTTCTCCTAATTGTTATTCACACAATGGCCCAGAGTCTCTCTCTCTAATTCTAATTAACAACAACTTACTTTAAAATGAAAGTTACAATTCACTGTGTCACGTGTGTGTGACACGTATCTACAGCTCAGTTAGAATTTTAATATACGTCTATATAGATCAACTGAGTGGAAAATGATTTTAAAAGAAATATTTTATAAATGACAGTGACTCAATCGTGTGGGGGAAAGGAAGGGAAAGGGACATTTGTAAAACAAAGTTGGCCCCTCCTGTAGGAAATAAAAGAATAGGGTATAAGAGACAGAGCCTCTCCTAGTTGCACATTCGAGAGTGATTTTGGTGTCAAAGGTTAATTAGATTTCATTATGAAGCGAGAAAAACTTGGTCCAACACAGTACTGCTTTCACTAGAGCAGGACTTCAGTGAAGAAGACAGAAAAAAACCCAATCTAATACATTTTGTAATGTGGGAAAAAGATAAAATACATAGTGCTGTGAAGTGAGCTATCTGGAAAATCCCTGATTGTAGTGTAACTCCTAACGTTATTCACTCAGTATCCTGCTTCTGCCGGCAGAGAATATACAGCCACATTTACACAGTATTCTCAATGACATACATGTGTATGGACATTGTATTTATAGTCTAAAAAAACAGCTACACTGACAGCAGCTACAATGCCGATGAAAGTATTAGTGGCCCTTTAGTGAGAGGCCCTTCTACTGTTCATATGGAGCTTCTTGGTGAAACAGCGGAGGACATAATGTTGAATATTACCACCATCATCACCGGCCCTGGTGTCACTTTTGATTGACGAAGCCATGTCTAACTTTTACTGCTTGCAATTCATTAACTTTCCTGCTCATCAATATTACAGAAATGTTCAAAGTTTCTGTGAGAAATTCCACTGACATGCAGGAAGTGATGTGTTAAACATGTGCAGGTGAATGAAGTAAAACAAAGTAGTCAGACACCTTCTGATCATTAATGAACAGACACTTCAAAAACTGAAATACTTGGCTGGAATTATTCTATAATTAGTCTTTAAAAATATGTCACAAATCTATACTTTCATTTTTAAAAGCCTAAGTAAACTCAAAACAGCTGAGTAATGTATTTTTAAATAAACATCACTGAAGGAGTAAATGGTTCATTTGTTGGGGACTATTCTCAGAGGTTTCATACTTGAAAATTGCATGTTGCATGTAGACTGACTCAAAATTAAGTAAAGTTCCAAGTTTCATGGTCATTAAGGAATATGGGACCCTGTGCAAGGATGCGGCGCATCAGTGTGTTTTACTAGTTTTTCACGAGCAATGGAGCACTGAGGCAGAGATGAATGAAGCTTTATCAGGCTCAGGATGCACAGGTAGCACTTGGTAGTTCGATGAAGCCAATTAAAAAAAAACCTTACGGATGACAAACTTAAAAAGTTACACAAGGCAACTCTGCATGCGGCTCCAAACGGCATCTCGTCACTTAAATGCAGACAGCAGTCTCATGTTTACGAGCCCTGCTGGTCTGCTTTATACTGCAAAATCTTAAAGCGATAAGCGAGTTAGAGGAGTCTACACTGATGGACCCAGCTTTCTCTGGACAGTGTTCAGTTGCTGCTATTCAGACTTTCCCCTGAAGTTTTTATGAATCATTTCCTTTGGTCAGATGAGTGCATGAATCACACCATAATTAAGTTGGGTGAATCACCAACATCTTTATTAGATGTAGAAACAACTTTGTGTGATTCTGAATGTGAACGAAACCAAAAAAAAAGGGTGAAAGGTAAACAAATTATATTGAAAGTACAACAACGCGTCTGTCTAACCTTCTAAAGCTTACTTACAAGTTACCTCTCGTCAAAAACACACACACACGCCGTATCTCTCTCCACATCTCTCACACACAAACACATACACACACCCTATCTGTCCTCTCCACCCCAGGCATTGGAACAGACAACAGAGAGAAGGACATCAGAGGGATAATACAATTGGAAAAGCTTTACAGCGTGTAATGATAAACCTGTGCGTGTCTGGGTGTGTGTGTGTTCATGCCCAAAGGAACAAGCTAATGGGTTTATATCTTTCTGTGATAGCAATGATATGGAGGCTTTGTGATTTCATTAAGAGTGTGTGTGTGTGTCCACGTACGCCAAAGATGAGGACAGAGATAGGTTGGTCTAATGCACTACTTATTGTTGGGGGCCGATGTGCACAGAAACGACACACACATACACACACACACACACACACACACACTTCCACAATTGTATTTACCCCTATTCATCTGCTCTTTAACCCGACGCAGAAACAGAAACCGAGGAGAAAAACAGATGTGCTACATTAATTGGCCCCTTGTCACCCCACTATTTCACCCTTTGACATTTAAGCCTCACACACATACACACAGACCTTCCCCCTCCTCCCTGTCACCACTGGGGAGCCCTAAAGCTGCCAGCACAATTATGGGTTTTATTTAACGGACACACACAGCAAAGTGCACAAGCACACACTTGCTCACACACAGCATGGGTGTTGGTGAACATCACCGAGGCCATGATAATAATTCTCTGATTAAGGAGATGGCTCCTGCTCTTATCTGCAGGCTCTAACAAAAGTTGGACAATATTCATCCTCCCATATAAACACACACACACATGAATCCTTAATATGGATATGAGAGGTGGCACAAAAAATATTTCCTGACATATTGTGATGGTGCTTATTATCATAAAGCACCAGATATGTCAGGAATGTTAAATGTCAGCGATGTTTTTTACTTCCCATCTTTCACTTTGTATAAATACTGTACAATATGCTTTAACACCCAAAATCATTTGGGACAAGTAAGATAATGAGTTTTACAACACATCCATCCATTCATCCATTGTCTGTACCGCTTATCCTCCAGGGTCGCAGGAGGGCTGGAGCCAATCCCAGCTGACTTTGGGCGAGAGGCGGGGCACACCCTGGCCTGTCAATCACAGGGCCGACACACAGAGACAGACAAGCATTCACACTCAATTTAGAGTCACCAACTAACCTGCATGTCTCTGGACCGTGGAAAAAAGCCGGAGTACCTGCAGAAAACCCACGCAAGCACGGAGAGAACATGCAAACTCCTCACAGAAAGACTCCCGGTTTAAACTGGTTGTAACTGTAACTGATTGATTGATTGATCACAAAGTCAGTTGACAGAAAACTAACTGAAAACTCTTTTTCAAACAAAATTACCCAAAAAATCTCATGGTTTCAGCTTCTTAAATGTGATGATTTGCTGCTTTTCTTCAACCTGAATTACAGTGAAGTGAATATTTCTGTCTTTTCAAGGTGAATTGAAGATGCATTGCACTCTGTCGTGATCTTAGCGTCCATGACACCTTGAATTTTAAACACCCGGTCACAAAAAAATACTGACATTCACACACCCCAGCACAAAGTGCATTCATGCATTTACACCCACACGCACTACAGATTAGCTTGTTTACCAGTCAGCAGGGGGCCAGCTCCAACAAGATGTGATCAGGCCACTGATGGCTGCAACTCATGTGTCTGCACAGCTCTCTACGACAAGAAGTGTGCGCTTGCACAAAAAACAGACACAGACACACATTCGCTCATTACATGAGTCATATACCTCAAAAAATAACACAAGAGAACATGAAAAATATCTCAAGTAATACGCTGCGCTAAGCAGCAATTTGCCCTTTTCCCTTTGATAATTCAGGTCTCAGACCCATCTATAGACTGTGGCGGTGAATGCTCTTAAACGCTGTGGATCTGGAGGTTACTGCTTCGCTGTGTTGAAACATCAGTACTTTTGCTTAAAACACACTCCTGCCAGTAGTTGTTGAATCCAAGGCTTATGTTTTAAGATTTACTATAACATGAAACATAAAAACATAACTTTACAATATGCAGTGAAGCGTTATGGTAGTTTTGCATTTCAATGAATGCAATCAATAGTCTGTAGACCACAGACACCTGCTTTACTGTAAACCCACGAGGCCTTAACTTCACTATCACTACGTCAGCTGAGAAAGAGAGAGAAAAAAAAGACTAACATCTAAATCTAGACAATAGCAGACCAACTGTAACATCTGGATAATTTCATTACACACCATACTGTCAAAGATCATGGTGCTAAAATGCACTTGTGAAACAGACTGAGATCCTGAAAGCAACACACACACACACACACACACACAGACACACAGACACAGACAGACACACACACACACACACACACACACAGACACACACACACACACACACACACACACACACACACACACTTCCCCAAGGACAATTGGAAGAGATTAGCCGTGACCGCTCCTCCTCACCCTTTTCTTTTCATTTCCGCCATCTACCCGATGGGAAACAATTAGCCACAATCACCTCCCCCTCTGCAGCATTCACACGGACTCATTTTCTTACCCTTAACTCCCAATACACAGACCCTTGACCTAATCCTAATAGTATCTTAAAGCATCAAATACCACTCAGAGTGTTGTGCTTTTTGCCAGGATAGTTGCTCATAAGAGGCTGCGTTTTCAATGAAGAACAGATGGGTAAAATACATTTGTATTCATCCTTTTTTTTTTTTTTTTTTTACAATAGGCAGAGACTTTATTTTCATGCCAGCCAACATTAGTCTGTGCAAAAGAGGGAGGTGTTCTGGGGTATTGACACATGGCTTATCCTCAATGCCATCACCCCCATAAAAACCTACACCAGATTATTAGGAGAATAAACACAGGACTGTGAAAGTAAAATGCCTTTTAATTAGTCTTAAATTCACAGCTCACAGTAACAAATCATACAAAATGCATTTATTTAGGCCTAATTTATTGAAGTCGTTCCAACTAGCTCAACAATTAATAATCCAATGATGGAAAATGTAATAACATATCAGTCAGAGGGACCAAACCACTACTTTTATACCGTGGAATGAGACGGCTACTTGTACTTTTGATGCATTAAGTATATTTTGATACTAATACTTATGTACATACTTAAGATATATGATTTTTACATTCACATTGTTCTATTGGTACTTTTACTTGAGTAGTTTAAATCCTCAGAAGAATTCCAACGCTGAACTTTAAGTGTATTTAAACGTTTGCTTCAAAGACAAATCCAGCTTAAGGCAGCAACCTGCTTTTCTTCTTTGTTTCACAGAGGAATTCTTACAATACGACAGTTTACATAATAAATAACTTACTACTCTGAATCATTGTGTTAGTTGGTGTAAGACAATTACGTAGGAATCTTGATAAAAATGGACAGAAGACTTCCGTTTCCGTTTTTTTGCAGCATAGAGAGTAGACGAAGGGGCGGACAGAGTGGTCTGGTAGTATTTCTGTGATGTGGTGTGAATACGATCACATAGGCGAAATGTATGGTGATATCTTCAAGTCATCTGGATGCCAATTTCATAAATTTTCACTGGCGAATAGAGCAGAGTGGAGGGCTTGAGCGAGCGCAGCACAGTGACACCTGACAGACAGGGCCGTTTCACACACTCACACAGAAACTCAGAAACACTCAAATCCATTTGATTTGTATCATTATGAAATCGGGAGAAATGACCAGCAGGGTACAGAGCGGGAGAAAAGCTTAAAAATATGGAGATTCTGGCGGAAATCGGGAGTGTTGGCAGGTATGTATTTTTCACTTCAAATGTGCCGACAGTCTACTTCAATTTATGTTTCTTCATTCCTCTAATTTGTGAATCAGGAATTTCAATACACCTGCATCATCACTTGTAATTAATCTCTCCCTGATTTGTTAATTGCACAATTCCATCAAATGCAGCAGGATGTAACGTGGAGACAGGCAGCAGTGCAGCCTTCTTTTGTGTCAAATGAAATGCTCCTTCCATGGCTGAAGGGTGTAGTGGAGCTCAGGGAAGGTCAAGGATAACATGACCCCATTTCAGCGTCAGCAATAACAAAATGTCTTCAATTTGTAAGGTTTTGCCCTCACCTTTCTACCATGGTGAGGAACACACACTCCTTGTCACACACAGCAGATTGTAGCCTCACTGGGACAATAGGCTCTATTGTGGGAGCTGGCAAAGAGAAGCCAGGCAGGCCGCTAGGCGTTTGGCTGCTTTTGGAGCGTGTGTGTGTGTGTGGATATGGGGGATAATAGCGCTACATGCCCAGAGCTGCCATCATTTCACTGGGAACAGAGTGTGAAAAAGAAGGAAAGGCAGTGACACACACATGCGCAGAAAACACACACACACACAAACACAGCATCGCTATCACACTGAGCCATATGCTGACCCCAGACTCAGTGCAGCTATCTCTGCCAATCAACTACTAGAGGGGATGTCCCGAACACACACACACACTCTTAAACAATAGCTCTAATCCTGAGAGTAAAATATACACACGCAACATAAACACCATGAAATGCGCAAGAGTAAATGGAGTGATGATATACATTTGAACATTCATGCACACATACACACACTTGCTGGAACTTGTGCTTGTGTGTGTAGCAGCTTAGTGCCTCTCCAACATTGTTCCCCAGAACCACAATCACCCAGGAGCAGATGGAGGACGGCCACAGCTTGCTCTTTCACACACACACACACACACACACACACACACACACACACACACACACACACACACACACACACACACACACACACACACACACACACACACACACACACACACACACACACACACACACACACACACACACACACACACACACACACACTAAACACCAACATGAACACCCTCACACACACACATACCACATACAAATGTCTCTCAAACTCCCTCTGTCTCACTCACACACACACACACACACAGACACACAGTTTTATCAGATGGTAGAGCAGATGCAGGAGATCTTGCAAGGTGAATCTTGGCCAAAGCGGTCGACCAGCCCACTGTGGCTCTGCTCAAAGTACCCAGTACTCGTTCCTAAAACCGGTGGGCACTGTAGTTTTACACAAATGTTACTCAAACTGGAGGAAAAAGTGCTTGCGTTAGGGACTATTTTCAGTGGCGGAATAACACATAGGTGTGTTCATTGAAATCAACTCAATACTGTGGCTTACTGGTGTGTTTTTAGTAGTTTCTGGACAACGATGGAGCTTTGAGGCACAGAGGAATTAGATGTAACAGGCTTTAGTAGTAAGTGGGTTGGATCAATTCACTGTTGGACAGCAGAGTTCAGGAAGTCTTCTGTCGCTTGAAGACTGGTGACACCACTATGTCACTCAGCTGTTCGCTCCTTCCTTTCATCACCTGGACTAATCTAAGAGTACAGAGGGATTGATTCCTCTGCGGTGGGCTACAGATTTACTGCTGCGTGTACAAGTCATCAGAAGTTTGAAAACCCAGTGTGTCTTGTATTTCACTGTGACATGTGTGAATATGGTGGGGGTTATATGGAGAGGGGCAGTATGTGTGTGTATGTACTGGATGTGTGTTGGGGAGTCTTGGATTGCTTTTCTTGCTGCAATGAGCTGATATGCGAGATAGAGCTGTGCTTACACACAGCTGCCCCAGCAGCCTGGCACACTGTGTGTATGTGTGTGTGTGCTGTTGGATGGCTCTAGTCATGGTGAATGAAAGATCAGAGACAGAGAGGAGGCAGATGGACCGCCCTGAGGGCCAGGAGACAGAGAGAGATGGAGGGAGGAAGACAGACACAGAGAGAGACAGAAAAAGAAAGACAAGAAAAATGCTGGTTAACCACTGACACACTTAGCCCTGCCAGCCTTCTTCCCATCTCTCTTCCCCCATTTGCTTCTGTGTCAGACCCTCTGAGAGGATACTTCATGTTACAATGCAGCACTCAGAATCAGAAACCCAGATGACACACAGCTTGATGCAGCACATGAGGGGCACACAAGGGCATCTAACCCTCATGTGCAGCGTGCGCACTAATCTCCAGGAATGTCTGGTCTTATTTTCTACAACAAAGGTAAAAGCTATGGCTGTATCTATGAAGTTCCATCTGTGCTGCTTCAAGTCTGACTGTTTTGTGTCTCTTAAATGCAGCAGTTATGGCATCAGATCATAAACTTCAGTTAACAAATTCAGTTTCAGATGCGGCACAGCTTACAAAGCAGCTTGAGCTGAGACTTGTTACATGGCCACACATGGCCTACCATGTTTCAATCTACCTATAATATAGTGTATATACAACTGTTGGGCTTCCCTGTGCTTGTATTTAAATGTCTTTCTTTTGGGTCTAAGGTCTTTCAAACACTTTGAAGAGACAGAGAAAACTGTTTTACTGGAATTGTATTGCATTGTTTGGCATTTTCTTTTCTTATGATGTGTAAGTTGAAACACTTGCTAGGGATTGTTATTACATCATGATTTCAGAGCTTCCTCTGGTTTACAACAATGAGAATGAGCAGAAATGAAGATGGAAATGTAAAATTAATAAATACATCTTAAAAAAAGAGAAAAGTTAGGAGGAGAAACAGAGATGCACAGAGATAAAGGAGTGGGAAAGACGAGAGGTAGGTAAAGAAATGATAAGGGTGACAGAGTGATACAAGAAAGCAGTAGAAAAAAAGCCCAACAAGCCATAGATGGATGTTAAGACAGAGATGCACAACAAGAGAAAGAGGAGAGAGAAAAGGAAAGAAAGGAGTGAGAGAGGTAGAGGGCAGAGTAGGGGGGGGGGGTGCAGAGACAGAAGAGGAGAGGTGTGTGTAGCAGAGAGATGGGGAGTCAATAATGACTGATTACTGTAATTCAGCCTGTCAGAGACATCGACCTGCTGCTACCACCAATCAATACACACTAGGACACTCGCAGACACACACAAACACCTCGAAACAAGTATGCACAACACATGTGTGTCATCAGGCAAGTGTACATCTCACACAGACACACACATAGAGTAGTTATATGGATATGCACACAGTCTCACACAAAAAAGTATGAAGAAGCACAAACACAGTTGTAAAGATGTCTACATGTCTGCACACTCACCCAAGATTGCTGGAGTCACACAAAATGCACACACAAAGTGAAACAGGGACATTAATATGTTCAAGAAGGTGCACACGCACACACACGAACACAAATACAATGTGGCCGGAGGGTATCAGCTATGAGCTACAGCCCCACACTGAGCCTAACAATCTCTACGTCTCTGTCTCGCTGGGTGGACATGGCAGAATAAAATGGCTTCTTCATCCTCCCCCTTCCCCTACTTCTCCCACCCTCTTGGCTAACATCACCTCCAACACTCCATACTATCTCTAAGAAGAGGACAGAGGCAGAGGGAGGAGAAAAGGATGAGCGAGAGAGAGAGACAGACAGAGAGAGAACAAGAAGGGTTGAAAGAAAATGAGAGGGAGAAGGTTGGATAAGAAGGGCAAAGGAGATGAAAGAGATGAAGGACAAGAGGCGAGTGGAGGGCAAAGAGAAAAAGAAGACAAAATAAACGACAAAGAGAGAGAAGAGGAAGGAGGGGCAGGACACCAAGAGCAGAATTAGAAGGGATATAATACAGGTGTCTTGTTGTCACACAACAACACAAGCAAACTAACCAATCAAGGCAGCAGTAGACTAGCAACCCCTGTGTCCTGCACGGTAAAATGACTGTTTTTATGAATGAAGACTGGTGGCTTTGAAGCAAGTGAAGAGATAAGAGAGGATAGCTTCAGGTCCCGTTCGAAAGGGCTGTCTGAAGGCAATGTAAAGCAGCGTAAATATGCCTATGACATACAAACTGATGTTGATTTTTTTCTGCTGATTCCTGCAATCTATTGAAAGTAATACACTAGTAATGGATAACTACTCCATACAACCCCACTTCAAAAAATCTGAATGATCCCTTTATGATACAAATGAAATAATGACAGGAGAGATAGGGCTCTGGGGGTCAATTAAATTAGTTACATATTTGCATCTGCAGCTCTGTGAATGGTGCAAGTACCCGCTTTTACATAACAGTGTTATTGTGGGTATATTACCGTTTGCATTATAGGTTTTTACCTGTTAATCTACAGTGTGTTTCTTACAGTTAGTCCTGAGTATTGTACTTGTCATTGCGTAGCTACCTGTTGTAGGTGATGCACTATCCTTGACAGGAAAGGCAGGAGATGCAATGCACAAAAGATGTTATGGTACGAGTACAGTATGCCACCGGCAGCTATCAGTCTCAGAAAGCAGTTGTCACACTAGCAAGGGGGTAGCTTAGCAGAACCTGCAATAGGTAATTACAGACCTTTAGTCTGTGCTGCTGCTCTAGTTGCTAGCGTGTTTTTCAAGGCCAGTGTCTAGCACAGCAGGAAGCTGCTATCAAACTGAAATGGTCTCAAATCTGCGCTGTTTATTTACTGCCCGTCTCTTTTCTCTGTGGAGTTGTTGACCACTAGTAGTGCTTCAGAGCAATATGCCAACAAAGGCAGTGAAGAAGAAGAAGACAGTGAGAAAACAAACATAGCTGTAAACAATACGCTACTTATTACCAGTTTTGTGCATGAAAATGCACTTTTGGGGGGAATCAATGAATGTCAACTTAACTTTCTTTTGTTTGTAAGAAAACTCTACTGGACACCTTTAAAATAATTTGAGCTATCAATGACGTGCATTAAACAAAGTTGTTACACGCTGTACAATAGTTTGATGATGAAACTAAGCTTAAAGGCAGAGAAAATCCACGTTTCACTTACAGCAGAAGCTTTTTGAAAAGATTCTGTCGAACAGAAATATGCGTTTGGCATATTACCTACATGATTGCAGGTTACAGGTGACTTTGCTGGTATATAAACAGCTGCATCTTCACATGCTCCAGATGACTATACGTCTTACTTTGCTAAAACATTGCTTCTGGAATTCACCCAGAATTCATCAACAATCACAATCACAATCTAACCTTTGTTTTATTAAATGGAACTTATCTACAAGGTAAGAGAAGGCAAGCAGGCAGACAGGAAAACAGTATCATTAGTGAATCAAATTGCTTTAAGTGCTGCTTAGAAGAAATTCCAATGATCTGTCAGTAGCTCAACTCGCCTCAACAGGGGACTTTGTCACCTCACAACAGTGTGTGTGTGTGTGTGTGTGTGTGTGTGTGTGTGTGTGTGTGTGTGTGTGTGTGTGTGTGTGTGTACACTTCTCAATCAACACTGCTTGAATCTGCACATCTGTATGTGGATGTACTTGCATTACTGTGAGCGAGTGTCCATGTGAGTGTAATCATCAGTCTGTATTGGTTAGAATGAAGAGTGAGGACAAAGCGTGTGTGTGTGTGTGTGTGTGTGTGTGTGTGTGTGTGTGTGTGTGTGTGTGAGTGTGCATGTCTGTGTGAGACCAGAGAGCACGGCCCCTCATTTAGAAACAGCGTTAGTGAGGAGAGTCATCGATAAGTATTGACCGCTGGGCTTGTTGCAACCAAAGTACCATCGCATTGGATCAGGCAGACAGACCTGTCTGTATACACACCTGTCTGTCTGTTTCTCTTTCTCTCCTGCACACACAGATGAATGCAGACACACACACACACACCTCATATCCCAACTTTGTCTACTTGGCCGTGCACGATAAACACACACACACTCTCACTCTCACTTGATATATGGCACTTCAGAGCCAACTAAATACAACTCTATCACACCAGCACTTATATTGTGAAAGACTAACACCACTGGACATTGATTTGCTATTCTTAACACTTGAGCTGAGTGATAACCAACATTCTTGCTCACACAAGCATGTGCAAGGATTTCAACACAATGGTGTAGAAAGAGTATATTCCAACAAGTTAGTAAGTAGCTAAAGTTAGCCTGCAAACTAACCTTTGAAGAGCTGACCATGAGGCAGTGTTTCCCACACACAGATCCAAAGTGTATTTGGCAAATTTTTATTGTTTTGCTAATCTATCTGTGAGAAAAACACCATCTGTGATTGATTAACTAGTGGACAATCTCCCGTAGCTCTACCCCTCCACCCCGTATCAGTTATTTCTGCTATCGTGAAAAGCGTCTAAAATAACAAAAGGCTTCTGTGACCTACCTTTGGCTTCTGGTCACGTCTTTGCATATTCTGAGTAGGGTTTTCAAAGGATACAAGTTCTGGTATAGGGGTATGAGGGATTTGAGAGCTCGACTGGCATTGATGGCGGTGGCTCTGACCATGGTGGGCAAAATCTTCATGTCCACTATGGCACCATCAAACAGTGGACCAAAGAATGGCACCTAACAGTGAAACAGAAAAAAAAGAAATCAGATTTTTTTCCTTTTATAGTTAATAACGAATCTACTGCCTGTGGAAGCCTCTCAAAGGAATAAAAACCTTGACATTCATATGAAACAGAATAATCTCAGAGCCACTGGGTTTTAGTGAACCAAGCTTGACAAGTAATGATCGCCATGACCCTTTGTTTTAACCATATACTATTTGATTCAGGCTACGGCTTTCTGCTTTAATTCCACATTTGCTTGTGGAATCCACCAAAGAGAATAATGTTGGGCTTTTTATTCAATCAATTTGTAGACCAGGTCTCCAAGCCATGCACTCTATGACTGAATACAGTGCTTTCAGGACGACAACACAGTGAATATCTTATCTAACTTGTTTTTGGATTCATGATAATTCAATATTTTTGCTTGCAGAATGAATGAAACAGAATAAGGTTATGCTATTAGTGCTGTGGTATCTATGTCATACAGAAAAAGCAGTATTTTATTGTGTTATGTTTTGTTTGAAATACAATTATGTTATCAGTGCTCTGGTATTAATGTCTGTGTGTTTTAGACGGATACATTAACCAGAGCAGCAAGACTCAGGGCAAGACTCTCTAGGATTGTTAGCCAATCTGGATGCATATCTGTATAGTCTAATAGAAAACCAAAACATCGTGCATGTTCATAATATTAGGCCGACCCACAGAATGTGTAAAGGAGGTGGATGTAGCCACCTTGATGTCACTCACTGGTTTGAAGCTTTAAGTTTGACAATTTGTGTTGCCTTCTTGGTTTCAGAGTCGGAAGTGACATTTATTCCATGAGGATCTTCGTGTCTGATTGGTTAGGGATTGGCATGACTCGCCCCTGACTGGTTAGTCACAGGGTAGTCCCGTCCTAAACTATATCATGCTTAATGGTCTGCTTTACTCTAAAGGGGACCATCATTTACTAAATGAACTTCATGCAGTGTTGAAGTCTTGAAACTAATGACCATAAACTCATTAGGAAAATGGTTGCTGAGGTAATAAATCAGGTGAGAAGTAGGGTCATTTTCTCAGAGACTTACACATAGGATTCACTTTTCAGACCCCAAACCTCTCTTTTATACAATTATCAACACAATATCCATGTCAATGTACTAGTGTGACATCATGTGTGTAGTCAAGTTTTGTGAAAATCCATCCATTAGTTGTTTAGACATTTGTGTTAACCTAACAAGTGGTACAAGAGGAACAATCATCAGGATTCATCTGGGGACCATGAATGTTTGTACCAGTGTCATAAAGACACCTAATTACCAAAACTACAACAATAACAGTTTCACAGCAGGTGGCATGAATATTTTTACTAATTAGCCCAGAGGGGAACTTCATTAACATCCCACGTTTTAATGATGATTTGAAATCTCCTACCATTTCAGCGGCATTTTTACACAATGACAATGATTTTGGGGAAACACTGAAATGCAAAAATACTGAATTGCAAAAATGACTAACAGCTGGCAGGTGGAGTCCAGTATCAAAATGCTGGAGAACATTTTTACCTCTGGTTTTTTAAGTATATGGATGGAGTACATGTGGTTCTTCATGGGATATATGATGATTAGCACGTCTCCAAACTCAGTGGGGATGATCCCTCGACGGTAGTCTCTGGAATGTTCTGACCAAACTATGTGGACCTCATCATTACCCAGGTGTCTAAGCTGGAGGGGTGAGAGGAAGGAAAAGACGAAAGAAATGAATACTTGAATCAAAACGGAATAAACATCTCACATTTTTTCTTTTCTTTCAGCAAAAACAACACAAACTAAGTCAATACCACACACACACACACACACACACACACACACACACACACACACACAGTGTAGATAGGCTATATCCATCATAAACCCAAGGCTTTTTGATTTTGAGAGTGTGTATGTGCTGTACGTGGCCCTGGAGGTGATGGAGTGAGTGTGCAAAGATG